>NC_081411.1:222092609-222296081 GCF_030272615.1 Cryptomeria japonica | reverse complement strand
TTATTATTTTTTCAAGACTTGTTATTATGTCATCAGGAATTGTTATGTGATTATATATAGGACTTTTTATTATGTCATTTCATTTCTATTATGATATCAGGTCTTGTTATGTGATTTGGTGCCCTCTAGTGATTATATATATGTGATGTTGTTTTGTGATTTGGTGCCCTCTAGTGATTATATATGATCTATTTATGACTTTATTATTTAACATTGTGATTGATCATCTTATAGTGTAACAGTTTATAATTCAATAAAATAATTATCCCAATTTACAATAACATCATATTCTTAAAATAATAATAAAATCAAGAACTTACAATTAATCTATGAAGAGATTACGATAAAATAAATATATCATAAAAAATTAGAATGATTGTAACACAATTACAATGTGCACAAAATAACATTAAGAAGAAGATAACTAATACAATATTATTTATGAAACCCAAATTGTATCAAATGTAGACAAATACAATGTTAAAGGGACAAAGAAAAATAATTATCATGATTAAATATAAAAGAGTTCACACAATTAACACAAACTTACATGCATATAAATTTGATTCAATCTAATGTACCATCTGCATCCTCTCTCTTCTGCAATGCGTCTATGATTGCCTCATGCTCTTCTACTGAAAGTTTCCATAATACCTTATTAGCAGGTCTACCTTTGTATCTTTCTAATTTGATATTTGTTGCCACCACCAAATGAGAATAGTGTATAATCTTCTTTTCTAATTGGTAGTCTTCATAAGATGGTAAGCCATTCCTTCTTGTTAAGTATTTGCATAGCCATGTGCCAACTACCACAACAGACCCAACTAGATACTGAAAACCATCATCATCTACTTGATCACATATCAACTTTTTCTTAGGTTCTACACATCTAGCTAGCCAATACTCAACCTGTTCATCATTATCCTCAGGTGCAACAACAACATACACATGTCCTAGAAAACAAATTTAAGTACATGTAGAAATAAAACTTGTTAGAATTTATAAGTTAAATACAATCATAAATTATATGAAAATACATAAAAATATATAATTTAAAGTTATAAATAAGAAATTGAATTAAATTACCAGGTTGTATGAGGTCTGAAACACGATCATAATCTTCTGATGCAAATACATGATCTGGGTCTTCATTTCTTCTAACATCTTGATATTGTGTCTCACTAGGTGTTAAAGATTTGTGTTTCCATTCTTCGACCCATTCCATATTATCACATTCTTCCCATTCACCTGCAACACAAAATTGACAAAAACATGCAAGCTCTCTAGTCCATATAGGCCAAGTGTTAGAATTAGAACTCTTAAATGAATTCCTAGTTGACCCATTGATTGTATCACAATCATATCTTGGAAGGATATTCTCCTCTTTAACTAGCTAGAAGAAACGTCTAATTGTAGAGTTCTGACTTGATCCTATGGATAAAGCTGCACTACACCAACCCACAATTGCACTTGCATTTTAAAATTTAGCCTTTTTCTCGAATTTGATTTGCTCTCTGCAAAGGGCTCTCTTAACACATGCACCAACACCATCATGTTCTCCTTTCTCATGTCCAGCCTCAAAAAAACTCCACTTGTGTTCAATATTAGTTTTATTATGAATCCTACTCAACCAATAAAACATTCTAGCATTCTTAAATTGCCCTGTGCAATTATCAAACCATATTAGATGTCGTGTCATCTGAATTTCTCTCTCCCTCAAATGTTGAAAAAAGGTCTTAAAGAAATACTAGAAAAACTCAGATGAGTGTAATTTATTATCACTCATATAGAAATGGTACTCTCTCAAAATTTTACGATCCTCTTCTGTACTATCTGGTGCATGCTTATAAACAATATGGACAAAAATTGATACTTGCACTGAATTGTAGTATTGTGATTGGACCTCATCTTGTGGTGCAAGCATGTAGTTCTCTGCAAAGTCAACAACCGAAAGTATACTACCAACAGGAAATGTATCCTTACATATTCGAAACTGACCATCGATCCATCTAGCATTTTGAGTCTGTTTAACATATTTAGGTACGATGTTACTCTTAAATTCGTTCATAAATGCATGAACACTAACTTTTTATGTGATTAGATCGTACCGTCTTCCAACCTTTCCATCCTTCAATGGATACTCAACAGTTTTAAATCTTTTAACATCAACTAATTGTTGTCCAAAATCATTTGAAATATTTTCATGCAAACATTCATCCAACAATGCAAGATTGCCACATATATCACATACACTGGAAACACAAGCATTGAAAAGAAAATTTTGCTCATTTGGTGGGTTGCAAAACAAACTTGATATAAACTCCTTTATAGTTTCAGGTGGTATATTTATACCACATTCTTGGAACATTCCATTACTATGCATGGTAACACGTATATATCGAAATATATCATAATGGTAGCGAAATTGAACATGAGTTTTGCAACATGTAACTCTTTCCTTGTTAATTCGAACACACCAAGGTTTACACTTTTAAAAAGACCTTTGACAAATGCTAATAGTCAACACCTTATCATCCAAAAAAAAATTGTACAATTCAGTTTGAGTCATTTCCAATAGGTGTTTTGGATGTGGATCACGAATGTTTGACCCAACTCTTAATTTAAGAACATCTCTAACATTGGGTGATACTCTCGTATTATCGTGCCAGAATTTTTCAATCAAATTTTTGACTTCATGAGTAAGTTTCATATTAGACCTTGGTAGTCTACCACTAAAAGTCCACAATTTGTTTGTCGGATCACTTTCAAAATTAACTCATTTTTTTACAACTCTTGACAAAGTTTTACGATGAATATTAAGATATCCACTTATGTTACTCATCATTCTTTTATTAGAAGTTGTTTGGCTTACTAAAGCTATTGTTATTGCCCGTCGTGCCATATTTTTATCTTTAGACCGACTTTTCTTTCCGATTGTATCAAAGGCGCTAGCAACAGTCGATAAAACTTGTTTTAAAGACTCATCCTTCTTCTTGGGTTTGACATAAAAGCCTAACTTCTTCATCACTTTTCACATTTTAGTCATCTTAATTAGTTGTACCATTAATTGACATTGAAACCCAAATTTCTTATTATAAAAAAAATGTCTAAACAATCTATTTGCATGTGTCCTAATATGTCTCCATGAAACCAAGCCAAGAAGGTTGTCTAGTACATCACTTTTAATTTTAAAATTTGCATTCGTTTGATTATCATTCAAACATGTTTCATTTTCAATTGGTGTTTCCATGTCTACATACACATTATTGGTTTTAGTTGCAGGTGGATTTTCAATTTCATTTGGAGTTTCAAATTCGGTTTCAATTTCAGTTTCAAGTTGAGATCTAGTTTCATTTGGGGTTTCAATTTGGATTTCAATTTCAGTTTCAACTTGAGTTCTAATTTCATTTGGGGTTTGATTTTCAATTGGCATTTGATTTAATAAGTAACCTACTTCTACTAAATCACCAATTTCTTCATGAGAAAAAACATAGGGCTGTGAAGACATACATGTATCCAATTATGGATTAGAAGATGCACCTAAATTCAATGGTTCTATTGTGTTTCCTTCGTTAGCATTTATGGTCTCATTGATGTTCTCCTCTTCTGAAACAATTGTGGAACTTGAAGTTCCTTGTCTCATTCTTGATCTTCTCTCTCGTTGACATATTGCCTCCTTCTCCCTATTTGCCGCAATCTCCTTAGTTGTCAGAACCTTCCTTTGCCTCTTCCTGCGTTGATTTGATCCCATGGCTACACCAAATTTTAAATTCAAATTGATCTCCTTACCAAATCGACAATAAGACAAAAAAAGAGAATGATTAATCAAAACATTCTCTTTGCAGATCGTACCTGTCAGGCAATGATTGAAAAATCATTCAATCATTGGGATTTGTGCTTGTGGGTTAGATTTTGGCCCAAAAGATATTTTCAGAAATGAGCACCCGTTATTTAATAAAATGGGTGCCTATTTTTAAAAACGAGCACTCGTTTCGCTTTCAACGATACAAAGCGAAACGGGTGCCCGTTTTTTGAATTTAAAAAATGGACGCCTGTTTGTTAAAATTAGGGGCGGGAAACAACCCTTAGCATTGTTTTTTGCTTCGAGATAGGTTTGGTCCCACCAAGCCTATGCTTGGACCTCCAAAAAAATGACTAAGGTTAAACGACATTAGATTTCTACCTTGGCCTAATTTTTTGAGGGCCTTTCTAATTGATTTTTTTGACGAAACGAAAACCCATTAGATTTTTCAACGTCCTGATTTCATAAATGTAAATTTCATAGTGATAAGATTATTTTTACTATTTTTTTATTAATTATTAATCAAAAGTGGAACCTAAACCTAAAATACCAAGGTTCACTAAAAGTTTAATAACTTTTTTGTTTTTAGGATTTTAGAAAAATAAATTATATGAAATCGATCTACATGCAATTATTTTGAATATTAAAAAAAGTTTTGACAAATATGAAATTTTCATCAAACTATGGTGGTCGTACACCCGATGTTTTGAAAATATACTTTATTGTCAGTTAAAAATTAATAAAAAAATATATATTCAATAAAAAAATAAGAAAAAATATTATCATCAATATTTGGTATCTTAGGTATCATTTCCCAGAAGAATTTGCAAAAATTCATTTATTTGCATCAAAAAAGGGTGGTCGTACATATGTGTGGTATGGTATTGAAACTGTCATTTTGAAAAACTGGTTTTTAAACATGCCTACTAAAAAGTGATTTCTACCATATCGGTATTAAAATAAATTACATATTTGAAAAGTAGACTCTGAGTACTACATTTTCTATTAATGAATTTTTCTAAGATTCAATCTCTAAGTGCATCAAATTTTGACATCAATCAACAGAAATTTTGAAAAACAGAGAAAACACTTCCACTTTTTGCCCAAAAGTGGGACTCAACTTCTTGCAGCCACCCATATGTGCTTAACCAGAACTCTATCAAGCATTAGGAGATGCTACTTTCATAGTTCATTTGTTCTGGATTGTAGTCCGATGTGTTTGTAAGTCAGTGAGACTTCTTTTTGTGATGAGCAATGCGCTCTAGGAATTTGGCCTAATTGCAAGTGCAATCCCCATTGTAATTATTTCACATACTGTTGCAAAAGTATTATCTGATTATGTCTAGGATTTCCCACCATGGTTTTTCCCTTTACCGAGTTTTCCACGTCAAAATATTGGTGTTGTGTGTACTGTGCTTTCATGCTTTATCTTTCATTTTGTTGGTTTTTTTATACTCTGGTATAAATTTTATTATCTACATTAACTGTTATACTTGTGATAAAACCGATTCACCCCCCCTCTCAGTTTTCTCCTAGTATCAAAGCCTGGTCCTCTCTACAGAAGCTTAACTGCTTGAGGAGATGTGATGGAATTAGCATCAAATTAGCCCCATATTTGATGGTACAAATTACAAAATATGGAAGGAGCGAATGAAAATTCATCTGAGATGTCTTGGAGCTGAAGTTTGGGAGATAGTGGAGAAAGGGTATATACCTCATGATCCTAATTCTGGAACACTGACACCTATTGATGAACACAAGAGAGCTGAAAATGATATCAAAGAAGATCTTGTTGAAGCTTGAACCTCTTTATGAAGGTGACCAAGCAGTAAAGATTGCAAAACTTGAAGGTTTCTGGGTAAGACGTGAAACTTTGAAGATGGAAGAAGATGAGAAGATAAGTTCTTTCATTGATAGAGTGAATGAGATTGTCATGGGAATCAAATGTTGCAGTGGATTAGTTAATGAGGATGAGGTTGTGTCAAAGATTCTAAGAGTTTTGCCTCCATCTTACAAGATGAAGGCTATTGCAATTAATGAACTCCAGACAATGTCAAGTACCCATGTTACTAGAGATACATTACTTGGGAAATTGACTGCTTTTGAGCTTGAGGAACTTGGAGATTAGAGTGTTACCAAGACAGAAATTGCATTTAAAGCATCTCGCTCCGGTAAGCAAAAGATAGATTGGAAAGAGTTATATGCCAAAGATTTGGAAGACATTGAGAGAGAAGACAAAGAACTTGAAGAGTTGAAAGCCCTAATTGATAGAAGAATCCCTAAAGGATCGATTGGAAGTAAGTATGAAGGAAATGTACCTTTTAAATGTTTTTCATGCAATAAGATTGGTCATTTTTTCTCTAGATGTCTTGAAAGAGCTGCTAGGAGTCATGAAAGATTTACGAGGAATTATAAGCCTAATCTAGAATATCCTAGTAGAACTAGATTTATCGTGTTACTATGATGATGATGATGATGATGATGATGATGATGATGATGAACATGTAAGTAGATCTGGTAATGGAAGCTCTGGTAAAGATTAGGTCTTTATTGCTATCAAGGATGATTCACCAAAACCAGTCATTGATATTGTAACTCATACTGAGGAGAAGGCTTTAGCTGCTAAAATTGAGGAGAAGGATGAATGGGTTATATACATTGGTTACTCACATCATATGACCGGTGACAAGAGGAAATTATTAACTTTGCAAGAATTTGATGGTGGACTAGTCAGATTTGGAGACAACAAGGCATGCAGAATCAAAGGAAAAGGAACAATATCCTTGGATGGTAAGACTAATACTGACAATGTTTATTATGTTGACAGATTGAAGCATAATCTTTTGAGTGTGGGTCAGATGGTGGATAGAGGATTTCACTTGCAATTTAAAGATGAAAAATGCAAGATTATCAATAGATCTAGATTGGAGATTGCATCCAGAACTCAGACCAAAGGAAATATCATTCATTTGAACTTCGATGAGAAAGCCTGCTTGATTGCTCAGATTGATGAAAGTTGGTTATGGCATAAGAGGATGTGTCAAGTAGATTTTGATTGCATAGTGAAGATCAGTTCAACACAAGCTGTCAGAGATTATCCCAAGATTATTAAACATCATAATTCAGTGTGTAGAGAATGTCAAATGGGTAAGCAATTCCTTCAGAAGCATGCATGATAGATCTAATGAAATTCTTAATCTTATTCATACTGTTCTGTGTGGATCAACAAGGACTAATTTTTTTCAAGGTGATAGATAGTTTATGTTGCTTATCGATGACTATTCTAGAATGATGTGGGTTGCATTTTTGAGAGAAAAATTAGAAGCTCTTGAGAAATTCAAAATTTTCAAAGCTATGGTTGAGACAGAAACATGATTGAAGATAAAATATTTAAGATCAGATCAAGGCGGTGAGTTTACATCCGGTGAGTTCGACAAATTTTGTTAGAAAAATGGAATCAGAAGACAATTTTCTGCACCTAGAACCCCACAACAGAATGGAATAGTGGAAAGGAAGAACATAACTATCTTGGATGTTGCAAGGACAATGATGATGGAAGCCAAGTTACCTGATATCTACTGGAGAGAGGTTATCAATACTGCGGTATACACTTTCAATAGAATACACATAAAAGGTGATACCGGTAAGACTCCTTATAAATTATGGTTTGGTCATACTCTTATTGTCAAATATTTCAGAAATTTTGAAAGTAAATTCTATATTAGAAGAGATGATGCATTAGGGAAATTTGATCCTAGAAGTGATGAAGGAATATTTTTGGGTTATTCTACTAAGAGAAAAGCATACAGATGTTATAACAAAATATTGAATAGGATTATGGAAAGCATAAATGTCAAGGTGGATGAGCAAGGTAATAATCAAATCAGATCATATGACTATGGACCAGAAGATTAATTTGTCAAATTAGAACCGGCAGTGCAAGAATCAGTTCAGAACATTGATCCAATTGCTCCAAGAATATCAGAAGATTCCACAGTGACTGTTGAAGAGCAAAAAGAAATAGAAAATCAAGACAATCCTAAGCCCCCAAGTATGTGAAGCTGAATCATTCTGAAGATCATATCATTGGAGATAAAAGGAAAGGTGTGATGACAAGAAGAAGGCTAGTTGCTGAAGAGGTATGTTCAATTTCTCAAATTGAACCAGAGTATTTTATTGAAGCAAGTAAAGATGAGAATTGGATGAAAGCAATGGAAGAGGAACTAGATCATATAGAAAAGAATAAGACTTGGGAATTGGTTCCTAGGCCTAAATATAAGAATGTTAATGGAACTAAATCGGTTTTCAAGAATAAATTAAATGAGGAAGGTCAAGTTGTGAGAAACAAAGCTAGATTGGTTTGAAAAGGTTATTTACACAAAGAAGGAGTTGATTATGATGAGACTTAAATGCTCCAGTTACAAGAATTGAAATGGTAAGACTATTTGTTGCCTATGTTGCACACAAGAACTACAAGGTATATCATATAGATGTCAAATGTGTATTTTTGAATGGAGATATTAGAGAAGAAGTCTGCATTGAGTAGCCTAATGCATTTTCTTTATCAGAAGACAAAGACATAGTTTGCAGATTGAAGAAAGCCTTATATGGATTGAAACAAGCCCCTCGAGCATGGTATGCTAGATTAGAAAAATATCTTTCAAAGATTGGTTTAAGGAAAGGTAATGCTAATAATAACTTATATTATAATATTGAGCATGATGACATACTGATCATTGAATTCTTTGTTGATGATATCATTTTTGGAGGAGAAGAAAGTTTATGTATGAAATCTGTTGATGATATGAAGAATTAATTTGAAATGTCTATGATTGGAGAAGTGAATTTTTTCTTAGTTTTGCAGATTACTCAGACTAATAATGGTATTTTCATTTGTCAAGATAAGTATGCGAAGGAATTTCTTAAGAAATTCAGACTTGAAAATTCTAAACCTATCGGTACTCGTATGATAACTGGTTGCAAATTATCAAAGGATGATGAATCTAATAGACTAAATCCCAGTAGATACAAATCAATGATTGGTGGATTACTGTACTTAACTTAGACTAGACCTGATATAATGAATGTTGTTTGTAATTCTTCTAGATTTTAGTCAAATCCTAGAGGAACTCATGATATTTCTGTTAAAAGGATATTCAGATATTTGGCAGGTACAACAGATTATGGGTAGGAGATGTAGATGACTGGAAGAGCACTAGAGGTGGTGCATTCTTTCTTGGAAAGAAATTGGTTTCATGGCTTAGCAAGAAACAATCATGCACTTCATTATCTACTGTTGAAGCTAAAAATGTAGCTGTTGCAACAAACTGTACTTAGATTTTATGGATGAAACAAATGTTGAAGGATATAAGGGTAAGTTATGATGAGCCTATTGTTATTCACTATGATAATATTGTTTCTATTCATATGTCAATGAATCTGATATTTCATTCCAAATCAATACACATTTCTATAAGGTATAATTTCTTGAAAGAAAAGGTTGATCTCAAAGGAAGTCAAATTTGTTTATGTGCCTACTAAGGAACAAACTGTAGATATTCTAACAAAACCATTGCCTAAAGATACTTTTGAATATCTGAGAGATTAGCTAGAGGTCACCACCCCTTCGGAAGAAACTTAGAGATGCAGGTGTTGCATCAATCTAGTAAGCCTATCAGACATATTTTCTCATTTGGGTCAAATGAGATTATGTTGTTGCTTAGGGGGAGTAGTCAGCTATTTGGTTCAATATTTTTGTTTGGCGGTACCCATCCTTTGTCATTGATGTCAAAGGGGGAGATGATGTTCATGTGAAAATCAGTTAATCAAAGGGTGAGATATATTTCAGATCAGTCTTTGGGAGATTGTTGGCATTCCTTGGCATTTGGATGATTTTCACATTCAGTGTTGCCATCAATGCCAAAGGGGGATATTGTAGGAAATATGCTAGATTTGGTTAAGTGTTGTCATTGATGTCAACATTGTATCTAAGTTGGATATGGTTCTGCTATCTCAGTTCGACCTATCCTAGTTAGACTTGGTGCTTGTCTTGGTTTTGGTTGTGATTCTAATCTGGTATGGTCGGATCCTTGGATTTGGTTTTGGATGGTTATTAATGATGGTTATATGCTTGGCATATTCAGTTGATTCATGATTTGGTACTCTGGAAGCTATCGCTTATGTTCTCGAACGATATTTCTTGGTATTGGTTGGCTTTACCGGTTGGCAATACTTGAAGATTTTGTTAAGTGATTTTGGTTTGGCTTATGGAAATGGTTTCTAATGTGTTGAAGGTGTTCTTGATCATGTTCTAATTGTTTGGTGGCTTCACATTACCTCGTGTGCTAGTTTGGTGGTCCTTTTTGGATCTGGTTATACATTGTGTGTTATTGTACTAAGGTTTCTATCGGTTGGTGAAACGTGTTGGAGATTGGTCTTAGCATGATTTTCGATGGATGTAATTATTTGGGAATTTGAATTAGGTCCATGTTATGTAATGTAAATCATAATATTGGTCTGGTGATATCATGTGATGTAATTTTTGTAATTATGGGTTTATAGGTTTAGGGTTTAGCTGACCTTATCATTAAGGTTGATGAATTGTATTTATAGGTTACCTATTCATGTAATCTTGGTATCGATGGTTATATCTACATTATCAAGAGAAAGTTTTATGTGCGAACAATGATATATCATTCAGTGGAAGGTTGTGAAGGATTTGGTGTTGCAGGGAAGACATCTGTGCTTAACCAGAACTATATCAAGCATTAGGAGATGCTACTTCCACACCTCACTCTCTTTGGATTGTAGTCTAATGTGTTTGTAAGTCAGTGAGACATCCTTTTGTGATGAGCAGTGCAATCTAGGAAGTTGGCGTGATTGCAAGTGCAATCCCCATTGTAATTATTTCACATACTATTGCAAAAGTATTATCTGATTGTGGGTAGGGTTTCCCACCATGGTTTTCCACATCAAAAAATTTGTGTTGTGTGTACTGTTCTTTCATGGTTTATCTTTCATTGTGTTGGTTTATTTTTGCTCCAATGTAAAGTTTATAATCGGCATTAACTATTATACTTGTGAGAAAATTGATTCACCCCCCCCTCTCAGTTTTCTCCCAGTATCAGAAGTGTCTAACAATAACATGGTCTTAAGAGAAATGAATCATGTGAAAACTCTAATGAATAATCAATAGGATACCATGATATAATACCAACATACTCTAAAAAATCACCACTTATCAAGCACCACCAATAATTCAACCAAAAACTCCATGAGTCCTCTTGAGATTTTATCCATCCTCAAATAGTGTACATGAAAAGGTGAAAGAACCCTTATGTAGTAACAAGATCTAAGAATCCCTTCAATCCATCTGATGCCCTCCTAAATGGACAAGGTTAGCAAATGACAAACAACACAAGAAAACCAGAAAATCGTTAGTGTTAGTCAACCAAAAACTAATCTAAAAAGGCATACTAAGAGAGACACTAAAAACATGCTAATATATCTAACTAAAGAAACAAAGATAATGAGACATATCCAAATGCCTCTTAGCATGGTCTTAGCTCCTTCTCCCTTGTTCCTCTCCTCTCCAAGTTCCAAAATAGTGTAGCTCTCAGCAGCTTTTTGCACTATGGATGCTTATGGAGGATTGAGATTGTAGTATTGCTCTAAATGTGAAATGAAAAGCTAATACTATGCTATTGATGCTAAAATGATATATTTTAACCAAAATGACAAGATATTAGATTGCTTATGCTAAAATGCTCTCTTAAAATGCCTATAGCTTAAATGCATACAAGTTTTCAGGATCTGGATTATGAAGGAATGGGCTCTATTTATAGGAAGAATGGAACAATGGATGGTTGGGATTGAGCAATCTCAACAAGGGTCAAGATTGAATGATTTCAAATCCATGTGAGGGGTTTCAACCCAATCCTAGGATGACAAGTGTCAATGTGAGATAGGTTGAGAGGGGAGGGAATAAGCATTAAATGCTTGACATGATCTTGGGAGTTAAAGTCAAGGTTGGTTGAATGAATAAACTCTTTATTCAAAGAATAAAGCTTTTATCCAATGGATAAACTCTTGTGCAAATGTGAAATGGATGAATATGGTCAAAACAATAAATGTTTGGGGAGACAAGTTTGAAATAACCATAAATGGTTATGTAAAAGCCATAAATGGTCATGTAAGAGCCATAAATGGTCATGTAAGAGCCATTAGTGGTCTTGGAAGACTTTGGGGGTTAATTTGTTGAACACACAAAGCATTAAATGCTTTTCAAAGACTTTGGAGTCTTTGAGAAGTGACTCCATTTTGCTTAGGAATGTGACAATAATTAGGGGATGGATTAGGCTAATTAGGAAGGGGTTAGAAGAATCTAGAAGGGGATTAGATTTTGCAAGTGGATTTGGTGGGTGAGGGAAAATAGGATTTTATTAAAATAAAAATTCATTTATTTCAATAAATGTGTGCAAGTTGCATTTGTAGGAAAATGCAAGTGGGGGGGGGGGGTTTAAAATGATTTAAATAAATGTTAATTTATTTAAAAGAGGAATAGGGGGATTTAATTAAATAAATTGATTTTATTTATTTAATTGATTGGAATTGGATTTAATGAATTAATTAAAATAAATTGAATAATGTAATTAATTAATAGAAGAATGTTTGGGGATGAATTAATTAAATATTAATTTAATTAACTAATGGCTAGTGGATTTTTAATCAAATAAATAGCAAATATTTATTTAATTAAGCTGGACAGATTTGTGTGACTACACCATCTATATCACTAAAGAAGATCATACATCACCACATGATGAATACACAGTCATTGCTAAATCTCCCACTAAACCATGGTACTGAGATCTCTAAGCATCATGACACACCATCTCTCGAATTTGAAAATACTATAGGTCCACACGCATACAAGTGTACAACTAATCACACAAAGTGAAACCTAGATCTCTAAACCAAGTAAATACACCATGCTATAGGACCCTTTAATCAACTATCTAGGTATTCACTTATCATCCATCCTCATCTCAAAAATGACCACACCAATGCACAAGAGCCCACAAACAAGGCTAGCTAATAATTTTTCATAAACATCTATTCCAACCTCATGGATATAGACAATCCACATCAAAGTTATCCCACTACAATTGAATAGTTGATCGGCCTACACAATTGCATAACTAATAGATCCAATCACTAAAATATGCAAGCTCACCATCACATCAGTAAATTGCAAATATGAGATCACAAAGAGAACAATCATGTAGGCAACATGACTAAAACATCAAATTAAGTACATATTTGATTTGCCAATTTTGTCCACATCAAGCACCATAGTTTAGGAATCCATCAAGTATCACTATAGAAATATTGGGTGACTAATTATGTGGCAAGATCTTCATGTAGAGAAAGCATCACACTTCCTCTCACCATTCATTAAGCATACATGGAGAGCTACAACTATCTCACCCAAAGTTTCCCCATAGAAACAAGGGTCTAGAAAATATCTCTTCAATGGATCCACAAAATGCACAATTTTTTCTTTATCATGTAAAACCTGCAAAACCACTGTGTTCGAGAAAACCCATGCACATCCATACCCACTTCACATCTAGAAGACAAAAGTCATAAAATACCAAAAATGGTTCAACCAAAATAATGGAAAAACATAGATGAGCATCACCATATATTTTTAATGAAGATTCTATAAAACTTTTAGATCCAAGCAACATGAATCTAAGCCATGCAAGTACAACCATCCATAAGGAAAATGTAGTTTGGGTACTCTAGTCCCATTTGCAGGCCAACTCAACAACCACCATTAGTAAATGCATCTAAGGTAGATAGGTTCTTCTAGAAGCTTCCAAATCACCTAATGATCAAATCTATAGCCTCCTATCCATTTGGGTATAGTGGAACAATACCTTCCAATACCATGACTAAAAGAAGCACTCAATATAATCACATTCACACCATATTCTAGACACCCCAAGTTTCTCCAAATTGCCTAGAAGCCTAAAAAAAACACCCAACATGAAAACTCTACTACTCATAACCATGAAGTGTAACATTACCACTCTGCATTAGGGTTACCACACATTCAAATAGGAGTTCTAGATCAATATCATATTAAATGAAAGAACATGATTAACTCCAAAAAACTCCATCTTTAGCATCCTTCAAAATGTATATTGTCTCCTAAAAATCTAAATCAACTACAAGACTTCCACTAATCAAAAGATTAACCATCAATCGATTCCTTCAAAACAAATTTCCTGAAGGTTTCCAAGTTAAGATATCTTAATAGAAGAAATACCTAGAACCACAAGCACCATGAATCCTTATATGCAAGAACCATTCAAATCATGGAACAAAGCTCTCTAACAACAAATAAAGGGAAATGGGGCATCCTATAAATCCAACTAAGATCATTTTTCACCTACAATATTATATATCTTTTCAAAATGGATTACAACATGCTGATACAAGCACATACTACTATGCCATAAAACAGAAACAAACATAGTTGATTTCCCATACATTAAACCTTGAAGGAAAGATGATGTAATTTATAGATCTCAGTAAATTTTAGCAACATTACAACATAAATATTCAATACTTTAGAATCTTAAAATAAAAAACAATGACATAGAAGAGAGAACATAGATATATACATACACAGGAAAATCCCTTTCGGGTACATAGCGCCACACTGCAAAACATCAAGCCAATGTGTTATTCGGCAAAAAAATATAATACATGTTCAAGCTCTAATCCTTTACATCAATCTTGGAGAAATTTTGGCAATGTAACCGTTGTGCACTGAACTCATCTCATCTCTTAAATAAACTAAGGTATCAACATATATAGAGAGATCAATAGAAACATGTAAGCACCCATGGTGTTGAAAACCATCTTCAATGTCTAAGAGGTAAGTTGTGTCATAAAAAATACCTTGGTAATACCATGACATGTTGCTCATAGCAACTTCCAAGGCAACAACACCTATCTCATCGATAACGGTCATCTTGACAAATACAATGTAAGTACAACATAGAAATTACTATGACTAGGAATAGGCACCCTTCTTACCTCACACCACTTGTCAAAAATAAACTGCACCATAAATGCCAATAACTAAAATACAACTCCAATACATAATAGAAGTTGAAAACTAGGACCCTTTAGTCAACATAGGAAATTTGGAAATCAATTTCCACTCCAAAATGAAAATATATGACAATATATTCCCAAAACATAGCATCTCCAAGTCAGTACCAACTTCCTAAAAATAGGGAATATGCCATCTCATAACCAATGATGCATGATGCCACCTCACGAAGAGGTCCCACAAAGTGAATGACAACTTAGGAAGTTAATAAATTAGTATAAATCAACTAGGAAACAATTAATTAAATAATTCGACATGTTAGGACTCTAAGGATGAGTCGCCTTAATCCAAACATAAGAAAATCTCAAACGAATTCAACAATGATGTAGTGTATACAGATCTTACCAAATTTAGACACAATTTAATGGTTGCATACCTAGGCCAAATTGGAGTAAACCTAAATAATCTCTAATAAAACCCATCACTCAACATATTGTAGATAGGGGTATAATATTTCTAAGTGAATGCATAAAGGTTTTTAAAATGTGAGTTAATCTCACATCAAATAGGATACATCAAATAAAACAAAGGACAAATAAGATGATGATCTTCCACAATCATGCTAAGATAGAAGACCTCATTATTGCAGCCATACAAATAAATACAATGACAACTAGTATGCTAACAATAATTCCACTAGTAACTATGCTGTAAAATATTATTGCATGCACATAGAATTATAATCAACAATGGCTACTCTTTTCCATTCATTAGTGGGAACCAGATAATTGTGTTCTCGTTAATTTGAATTCAATATCAAAAGAGTTAAAATTCTTGTGGAATTTAAGGAAATTTTGACAAATTTTAAGAATTGATTGACTTATATGAAGAAAAGGATGATGATAAATTGACATAAAGATCCAATCTTAGGAATCCTTAATCAAGGCACATAGAATGACTGAGGACTTAACAACAAAATAAACTACCATTATTTCAATTCAAGTCATTGTTGAGGTATTAAATAAAGGTTCAAATAAATGTGTTGTCTCAAAATATTATAACAGCTACACTTGAGCTATTATAGTCTTTGGGTTTGTCAGTGTTTTGGTTTCTACTAGGACTAGTTAGCATTAGGTTTTTATTTATAGGTTTTCCCTCCTTGTGAATCCCTAGCTTTGTTGCCTTTCTTGCAGATATGTAAGGTTCAAGCCTCTCCTAATTTTAATATTATCATATCAGCTACACTTTAGTGAGGGATAAAAATGATATAGTTTATTAGAGTCAATTTGAACAAGAACAAGAGGGGGAGGATCCAATAGAAGATAATTCAGCTATCTCTTTAGAAGTAAATAGAGAATTATTAAGAGAAATATAAGGAGAGAGGAGTAAAGGATGCAACTACAAGTTTAAAGGTCAATAGATGGTGTTTAATTGAACATTGAAAACCCTCTACTGAATCCTTCACATCTAGACTTACCAATACTAGAATTCCAATAGAACAAATTGTATATCTAAGTGGAAGAGTACAATAAAGACTACGATATAATTAGTGCACACGAAGATTGTTTATTTCAAGCAATGAATCATAGTTTATAAAGTTATGGGGATTATCACAAGGCAAAGTAAAGGTTTCCTTTAAAGAATTTGTGTTCATGATCTTGTTTTAGGGTTAAAATTATGGATTGTAAATGAATGACACTAAACTCTAGTTTAGATTACATTACATAAAACCCTATTTTGGCAGTATGATTAAAACTGTAAAGAATGCATGATACCGTGAAATAAGAATCACACCTAGAAGAAGAGAAAAGATATGGTGAGTTATTTAGTAGGTGGAAGGTTCAAACATGCTTTCAGTTGAATAGGTTGCTTGGGAAGGTTCTTATAAAAATACTTGGGCACCCCAATTTTTTTAATGTTTATATATTTTACAATGATTCAAACCCTTTTTCAATCGATTTTGTTTTGCCTGAAACATAGTCAGCCAAAAACACACTACCATGTAGGTTCTATGCATGCATCATGTGGTTTCAACCAAAACTATTTCAGCCAAATCATACTTGTCTAGAAACCTCTCGATTGAAATTATTTAGTTGGCCTAAAGTGTTGGACAACATTTTAGTTTTACCCTATAGCATGAAGTATGTCAGATTGTGCTAATGGAGTTACAACATATATTATTAGTTATATAGTTTAATGTAATAATCACATTTGTATTTATCTATGGTCACTTAATTTGGCTAAGTGATTGTGACAACATTTCTTAATGCTATGAGATTTCAACAATCCATGTTATATTCTTTTGAAAAAATTTGGATTCGATTGTGTGTATTTTTTTCCCATCAACATTTCAAATAACACTTTGTGATTCATCATCAGGATGAAATAATTCCAAAGAGATGAAAAAAAAATACACACAATTGAATCCAAAATATTTCAAAAGAATAGAATATTTCTTATTTTTATTTGTGAGGGTTTTAAGCATGGTATTATGTGTGTCATTATATGCTTTTTCACTTGGAGTGCATGTAGAGAGATTGATGTTTGAAAAGTGCTTATGGAGACTCTAAAAGATGTATTCTGATTATTTTACTGTTGAACAATAAATGAGTGATGGGGTGAGAATCTGAGGATCAACTTCAATAATGATAATATGAGTAAGTGACCTGATATCAACAAGAGCATGCTCAACATGCAAGTAAATAAAACATTAATATCATGAGAAATAGGCTTTAGAATATTCCATTAATATCCATAATTGATAAGATTGTGCTACATCTAGGACTCTTATAGTTTTTTAGATAAAAGCTAAGGATATCCTTAATCTATGTACCAAACATAATGGATGTCATTGTTTTCCAAGAAATAAATTGAATGATTCACCTAGAGATTCACACAACTCATGATCCTAACAAGTGGTTTTACTTTACCGTCTTCATGTTTTTTTATTACCTTTTAGACACATCTAACAAACATATGTTACTGGCACATCTTTTAGAAATAAAATAGAATGGCTTTATGCAAATCTAAACAAATGTTGTTTCTAAAAAAATTAATAAGATACCAATAACATATATGTTAACGTAAATATATTTGTAAATAGTAATAGTTATTACACAAACAAACAAAAAAATTAGAAACAACATTTAACAAGCATA
This sequence comes from Cryptomeria japonica, assembly GCF_030272615.1. Taxonomy (NCBI): domain Eukaryota; kingdom Viridiplantae; phylum Streptophyta; class Pinopsida; order Cupressales; family Cupressaceae; genus Cryptomeria; species Cryptomeria japonica. The sequence goes on along the minus strand of NC_081411.1, from coordinate 222,277,990 downwards.
TGTTATTGGTTTCTTTTGAGACCAACTTATTTAGCCATGGCTCGAGTCTTTCCATGATCAACACCGTGATTATTTTATAAACCACATTACATAGAGCTAGGGGTCTAAAAGAATCAAGAGAAATTGCTCCTTCCTTTTTTGGAATAAGTACAAGAAAAGTAGCATTTAAAGCTTTAAGCATCCATATGCTCCTAAAAGACTCCTGAATTACCTCAAAGAAATCCATCTTAATTATATTCCAAAATTCCTTATTAAATTATCTAGGGAATCTATCAGGCCCTATAGCTTTACCCTTCTTCATGCCAAAAATTACCTCTTTAACTTCATTTAATGAAATAGAACAAATGAGATCTACATTCATCTCATTGGAAACAATGGAAGAAATAGAAACCAACACGAGCCCTTCCTCCTCACTGACAGGCACAAAATCCTTAGTAAACAAACTCACAAAGAAACTAGTGGCCTCTTGAATAATCTCCCTATGGGAAGATAGAAGAGCCCCCTTCAAGGAAATGAGAGAATTAATTGAAGCCCCATGTCTTCTGTCCTTAATAGTATTATGAAAAAAAGTTGTGTTTTTGTTACCTTCTTGTAGCCAATCCACTCGAGCCTTTTGCTTCTAATAAATCTCCTCGTGGAGCTCCCATTCCTCCAATTCTTTAACTATTGCAGCTTCCTCCTTATAAAACGCATCAAAGGGACCTTGATCCCTTATTTTGTGAATGATAAAATCAACCTAAGACTGATCATTCCTTTTACGCAGGAAAATATTGCCAAAGCTCACCCTATTCCACATTTTGAGCTTATACTTAGTATATTGCAATTACTTAACAAAGGAATGCATTGCAGTTCCGTAGGCTAGCTTCCCCTCATTCCACCAGATTGACATAATATCTTGAAGAGATGGCTCTCAAAGCCACATAATCTGAAACTTAAAAGAGGGGTTTTTTGATACTCAAAATTTAGTACCAATAAACATGATCAACCAATGGTTAGATTCTCTACAATCCACAATCTTCAAGCAAGTATTCCAACTATCCTCCACCCAAAAGCAAGAGACAAAAAATCTATCCAACCTCTCAACTATAGCCTCCACTCCAAATCTTCTATTATGCCAAGCAAACACTCCATTGGTGGGTTTAAAATCCACTACCCTCAAAAATTCAATATTGTTCCTTAAAAGCCCTGTAGAACGATCTAACCTGGGATTTCTGCCCCTTTTCTATTCCAAAATTGAAATAGCATTAAAATATATTGCCATAATCTAGGGGAGAAGAGGAACAAGAGAGTGAAAAAATCTTATATGTGACCAAAGCATAGACTTTCCCATAAAATCAGTTGGGGCATAAAAATTAATAAAAAGAAGTCTCACTAGATTCAAAGCTTGTGGCCACTAAAGAGATATAAGACCTACTAGAAATCCAAAAAGTGGGATAATCTTATGTGGATGCCATAAGAAATTCATACCTCCAGAATTTTCTTGAGCCCTAATGCACTAACACTGGCCTTGAGGCCATATTTTAGGCAACTTATTGAACATACCATCAATAGATAACTTAGTTTCTTAAATAAAAACCACGTCAAGGGAATAAGAAACAATCAACTCTTGAATAGCCTTTTGTATAGGGATTCTATTCAACCCCCTTACATTCCATGAAAGAACAATCATTTATAGGATTGTGAAAAGTGGGAATCAATGGTCTTCACATATCCAAATTCCATGTAGATCTTGCCCGCTAACTTCACCTTTTCTTGATACTTCTTCCCGCCAACCTTCTCGAGCTTCTCTAGAATATCTTTTTTGAGATATTTTTAATGAATTCCCAATCCAAGAGGGGTACCATTACTGTTACTACTTGTAAATCTTTCTTCATCATAGATTCAGTGCAAATAAGACTTAAGCCTTCTTTTCTCACATTACCCCCATATAGCCCCACATCACCTATATTCCCCAGAGGTAAAACACTATACATTTGCCCACTTAGAGTTTCCTCATGTGGACTAGCTTGAGAAATATTTCCCTTCTCCCCATTTGGTTCCCCTACCTTCAAAACTTCCTAACCCATAGGAAGATTTGCATAGCCCCATCAAACTAATCAAGGTCATCTAGAGCATCAAATTTATTGAAAAACTCATCAGATTGCCTATCATGTAGGGTTCTCTTCTGACCTCTTCCCTTATTACGGGTTTTAACTGGGATGAAATCCTCCTTGTCCTTGGACATATAAGCCTTCCCTTTATCCTATTTAGAAAATACACTAGCTTGCTCATTTCTAGAAGCCCCTGCAAATTTAGACTTAGGACACATATATTTTCAATGCCCATATTCATGATAGATTCAACAACAAAATGACAAAGTTTTGTAATCAAGCTATTGGATCTATAAATTTTGCCCCAACTGCATTTCCATGGGATCGGGTAAATGCTTGCTCAAATCAATTTTAGCACAAACACGTGCTTAAGTAATTACCTTTTTCTCCATAATTTGTCATGAAGGGCCTATTGGCTTACCAAGCTACATAAAAACAAGACTGAAGATATCATTTCTCCAAAATTCCAAAGGAAACCATGAAAGCCTCAACCAAACTAGGACCCTCGACAGAAGCTCCTCTGTTGGGTTGAAACCAACATGATATCGCTTGCTGAAAATTCCAACTTGATTATAAAAATAGGGCCCCCCTTCAAAAGCCCTATTTTTGTCAGACATGCATAGAAGCACCACCAAAAAATAACTATTAGCAGCTAGCATCTCTTCCATTTCTCCCTCTGGATTCCATGTACACATCAAACCCATGACTCCAGAAAAGGTAGAGACACCTAAATCCCCATGAACTTACATATCAAAACATGATTAGATAAGTAGATAATATCTTCCCCAACAAAATCAGGAGGAATTACAAGAACCAACTTGTTATCACTCTTAGATAAGAATCCATTTATGTTTGTTGTCCTAAAGCCCCTTCCTTGAGAAGAATTTTCTCCCATGTCTGTACCAATTGTGTTGAATATGGGTTTCTCCGACATGCACAAAGAAGGACGGTTTCTTAACATTGCATCCTTAAACGACATGCTAGTATCACCCAAAAGGCCTCTTTGGGAAGCCATGCAAGTTCCCCACACATAGATGACAAACACACGAAACCCTCACAAAATCAAGGGTAAAAACTCAAAACTTAGAGAGAAAAAAATCCACCTATCAGCACCAAATGGTAGGAGACTCGACTCCCAACCAGCAAGCACTCACTGAAGCCCCAACAAGCACACAACCAAAACAAGAACCCACTATGCACAGTAAAAGAGAAGGAGACTCCAACCCCATGCACCCCCTGCACTCACCTCCCAAATGTGCCAAACAAACCCCTGTTCATGGACATACAAGCATAGAAGAAACGGCTAGGGCACAAATGCCCTAACAAGAGATGCCATTGCAGACCAAAGCCATCTATCATTTTAATATAAAATATTAATTAAGTATTATTTCAGAGTTGAATTTGTGAAAATGACATGTCTAAATGACTCTAGCTAATTCAACTAAAACATATTTAAATATTTTTATTTTTTATTATATTGAAAAGTGATAAATTTGAAATTATATTCACATTAACTCAAACTCTACATTGGAAAGAAATCTATATATAATTAATAAATTTGTATCTATGATTATGAGAAAGAAAACTTCAACCATTTTAAATTCTAAAAATTGATACAAGTTAGTTAATTTTTTATATTAATATTTAAAATTAAAGTGAAGTGAATGTTATAATGTAGTAATTATTAGTCTTTGATGTGGCAATCCGTTTTTCTTTTATTTCAGAAAATATCAATCAATGAGTTCACTGCTATAAACTATTTGTATGTCTATATGTCTAACAATAATTAGACATAAATCAGTATAATATTAATTTTTTTTCTTTTGAAAAAAAAGTGATTAAATTTAATCAAGTAAGAAGTCATAAAATATTACATAAATATTTTTCAATAGCAATAGTTATTACACAAAATAAGAGGAAACATCAAGGAGGTTTTCCATGAATCCCTCACCACAAATCAAGAAACCAAACAAAATTTAAGATGTATAGAAGTAATAATGAACTCTTATGGAGATGAAGAAACTAAGCATCTTGGATAATGGATACCTAACTATAATATGAAACATTCCATCTCTTATGAAGATGAAGAAACTAAGCATCTTGGATAATGGATACCTAACTATAATACGAAACATTCCATCTTTTTTTTAGGATAAGCCTATTTAGCTAGAGAATGAGTGACAGCATGAACATGAACAAAGAAATGAAATCCAAGTATCAAGAAACATATCAAATTTGAGCAACCAAAAGACCAATCACCAAGAAGAGTCATCCGAGTTCCCTTAAGGGAGAAACCAAAGCCACAGATTACATTCCACGTATAATCTGTCTTCAACCAAATTTACAAGTTTCCTCCAAAAGAATACATCCACGTATAATCTGTCTTCAACCAAATTTACAAGTTTCCTCCAAAGGAACACATCCATCTAAATTATCAGCACCAATTCTTTTTGCAATAGAAAGAAAAAATGAGCCGAACCAATGGTATCACGTCCAAGATCACCGATTTCAACTACATCAAGATTATACCTATTTCAACTACATCAAGATCATACCTAGAAAAATCATCAGCATTTACCTTTAAAACATACTTACAGGAACCGACTATTTACGAACTCTATTAATCTTGTGAGAAGATTGAAATTGAAAACCAAAAGAAGAAAAACTACTAATTTTGAAATTAAAACCTTCTGTAATACATACTCAACGATACTCTGGTATTTTTGGAAGCCCAAATCTTTGGCTTTAAGCACCGCTGTAGCAACATGATAGGAAGTAAAGACTCCACCATTATAATATCTATCTTCCACTCTAATTAGAAAGAAATGCAGACATTACCAGAGCAAAGAAATCAAAGCTGTGCCATTTTAATGTCTTCTCCACAATACAAAGGAAGAGCGTACAATTTTCTTCTCCACATGCGTCTGTAATTATAATGACACATGCATTGCGTGGGAATCTATACAGGCTTTGATTTTCTTATTGTTATTGTTATAATTTAATTTATTTCTAGGTTGGACGTAATTGTGATTTGAAGACTGTGAATATTAAAATAAAACTTTGATTTAATGTGATGTAGAAGCGTTGAGCATCAAAACGAATAAAATTCATGTGGAGTAGTTTGTCTTCTAGGAACGAAGCGAGAGGTAACCTATCAGAAATTGAAGAATCGTTCGGTTGGTGGAATCGTACGCCATGTGATAAATGCCTGACTTCTTTGTAACAAAATTAAAAATAATTGTTTACGTTTTCTACTGCTGATAACTGGGGGGCACCCCGTGATCCACGTCATCTTTATTTTCTTGTTTAATATTATAACTTAATTTAATGGTTTTTTGTAATTATTATAATTTATATGCATTGGCACGTTTTTCATGTACAATATGTTGCATCTAAAAGTTTCGATCTTAATTTTTAATTTGCTTATAATATTTTTATGATCAAATAAATATTAATTAATAAATTAATGATTGGAGAATTACATTTATTATTGAAGGTATTTTGTTTTATAAAGAAATATAAGTTTTTAATCTAAAAATTAGGTACTTCATGTTAAGCTATTTTAGAAGGTAAGTGAAGCTCACATTAGTTATTACTTCTCTTTGCTATGAGCAGCTACATAAATTGTAGTTATTTGTAATGATGGGAAGTTTTTGTTAAATTATTTGTTGGTTTAATTATTTATTCTTATAGGATATAATTAAACTTTACTTAAGTTGACTTAGGATATTGCATCTCATCGTAGTTTGGATATGAGACACTTAGGGAAGTGTGCACATAGGGATGGTGCTTGTAAGAGAAATTCCACCTTTTGTGGTCTTATCTTGTTGTTGCATTCCACCTTCGGTGGGTGATCCACCTCTTGTGGAATATTTTATTATTTCTCCTACCTACCCCTACCTACCCTTGCTTCTCATTGAGCCACATGTCATGATTGTGTGCTCACATATCCATTCGGCCTTGCCTATATAAGCAGGCTCATCTTCATTGTATTGGTTAATCCAGTTGATCACTTTTGCATATTGATGAGAATACAATTTGTTCTTGTCAAACTATTGTCTCTCTTTTTTGTGTTTTTCATTGTGCCCTTGATCTTGGCAAAATATCACATGGTATCAGAGCCATTAGGGCTTCTTTGATTGATCTTTGGGAGACGTTTTGGAAGGCTTCAATTTTCGGATCTGAGGTGCTACTCGTTTTGGAGGCATTCTAGAGCATTTTCGACCTCACCATTGCGTCCGAGAGGCCATTTCCATTAAAAAACAACTATAAACTCACCTATATTTGGTGGAAATCGGATTTAGGGCATCAGAGGTATTTTTTAGCCATTTTGGCTAAGTGCAGTATGGATTTGTTATAAATAAATAAATTTATTTTCTGCAAATTATTTTTTTATTTCCACACTGTATAATTTGCAGAAGAAAAAAAAATTCAGGCTTTGTAAAAGTGTTTTTTTTTTTTAATTAAATTATTATATAGTTTGGGGGGGGTTTCACCCCGCCCCCGTATCCTGCTCTGTATTTTCTGCAGGCTTTATTTTTGTAGGGGCCCGTGCCGTACACCTTACGGTGCCCCTCATCCTCAGCCTGTCGCCGCTAACCATTCATTCTTCACCGGCTGCACATCTCCCGCCGACAGCGTCCTTGGCCTGTCGCTAATGACCGTTCATTCTTCACCGACTGCACATCTCTCGTCGGCAGCAGATCCGATCAGCTCTTCTTTGGTGTTGGTCTCTGTAGATTTCTCGGTACTGCCTATCTCTCTGTGCAAGCCTAGTCAGCAAAGTGCCGCCTAGCCAGCCAGTCGGGCCCCACCTGGATGCCACAGCGACGCCACTGTGCATCACGCGACTCTCTGTCACAAGGTCACGCAACACACACCCATTACCCCATGCGGATCCAGTCTAAGCATAGTCAGCGCTCAAATGGCGCCAAATCAGAAGACACGTCAAATTTTGTATGATCCAATCACCCTCCCACATCAGCGACACGCAAGCATATGGATCCCAATCAGCAACCCACGTCATTGGCCAGCTTAGCATACATACAGTCAGCAATGGGGTGCAATGACCTGGTGACAGCCATACGGCAGTCAAATTTAACATAGTGAATTGTTGATGTCAGCACTTTTTTAAAATTTTAGACCCCATCTCCATTTGCGTTTTCGAATTTACAATCCAACTTTGAAGGCTCATATCTTGGTCATTTTAAGGCCTTTTTCGGTGCAATTTTTTTTTATTTGGGCTAATTTTTTGTGCTCTCCGCAGTGGTGTGGTTATTTTCTAATTTTGGTTGACATATTTTCTAGAATTTCTAGTTTCTCAAAATTGTACCTATCCAATCCTCAGTTTTACAACTTTAGAGGCTTCATCCGGGCTAATACAACCTCCTTTTCAAGTGTCATTTTTTTTTTAAGTGCATAATTTTTTTATCTACTTTCACATGGTGCTATCAGTTTTTCACCAAATTGGGTAGAAATTGTACTTTTCATAAATTGGTCTTTTTTGGCCTACTTGGTACTTGTAATTTTCTTGGGTCTTAGTTTAAATCTCTTTCATTATCAGTTTGATTCTTCTTTAGCCTGTTTGAGGAAGTTGTAAATTTGAAATCAGAAGTCCACTTTACCATTTTTTGCAAGTGGCCCATTGTACACGCACTAAGTATAAAGTGTCAAATCATCATTTTGGGGGGATTCTTTGATTCAGTGACTTTGGGGGGTGTCTTATGTGATTGTGCCTCTCTTTCCTTGTGCTCTTTCATTTTTGTTGCTATGGGTCCTCATAAATTTCCATCTTTAACTCCACATAACTATGCATCATGGAAAATTAAACCATGGAGTAAACTAATGGAAAAAGGACTCATGCATTACATAGATGGAACAATAACAGCACCAACAGATCCTAAGGCTGGTCCTAATGTTCAATTAGAATGGCTCACTAAAAATTGCATGGCTCTTGGAACTTTGAGAAAATATGTATCAGATGACCTCTTTTGTCACATTGATAAGTGTACCACAATCAAAGAGGGTTGAAATATCTTTCAGAAATTGTATGGTCAAGCTGATGAAATCAAAGGCTACAAGATTGACAATGAACTCACTAACTTAGATCCCAAGAGTTTTTATACAATCCAAGATTATGTCACTAAGGAAAATGAGCTAACAGCAAAGCTTAAGGATTGGATCATTGACAAAAAGGATGCTCAATTGATATTAAACTTGTTGGACAAGCTTCCATCCAAATATGAAGCATTTTTTTCTAGCTTCCAAACCCATCGCTTAACAGTGGAAAGCTCCTACACTATGCCTACATTTGATGCTTTCACAAAAATGTTGATGTTGAAATAATCTAAGTTGTTGAACATGGGGATTCTCAAGTCTTCAAAGTCCAAGGCTTTCATGGCTAATCAAGGGAATCAAGGCAAAGGTTCCAATAAGAAGCAAAAGTAATCTGCGTCTAAGCCACAGTAGGAAAAAGGACAATCATCCTCTCCATCACAAGGAGATTATTCATCCTCTTCCAAGAAGGGGAATACACCTAAGAAGGAAAAACCAACTTGTGCTTATTGCAAGAAGTATGGTCATGATGAGCATCATTGCCACACCAAGCAAGTTGATGAGTTGACAAATATCCTTAAGAAGAACAAAATATATTTTCCATCTGCCTACAACAAGAAGGAATCATCTCCTTCCACTTCCTCAAAGTCTATGGGAATTTAGGGAAAGCATTTGTGGCTAAAGAAGGTTCTTCACAATAGTGGATACTTGACTCGGGTGCCTCTTATCACATGGGTTCTACCAAGGAGCAGTTTTCTTCATTGGAGCCATCTAAGGTACCTCACATTTACATAGGTGATGATACACATGTTGAGGTATAAGGGAAAGGTTTGTTTTCCATGGATGATGTAACATTTGAGAATGTTATTTATGTTCCTAGCTTGTCTACCAATCTTCTCTCTATCTACCAAATCACTCACTATGGGAATGGGAAAAAGGTTGACTTTACACCTGATTCAATTGTGGTAAAAGAACTTGATAATGATACCTTGGTAGCAATGACACAAGTCAATGACAATTCAAGGCTCTATTCATTCTCAAACTTTGTGCCAAGATCTCCTTCTATGGCCTTTCTTACTCATTCAAATTCAGAAAGTAAGCTATGGAATGACCGGTTTGGTAACCTCAACTATCACTATCTTCAACAGCTTAGCACTAAAGACATGGTCACGGGTCTACCTCAAATTGGTTTTTCAAAGGGTGTATATTCAAGGTGTTCCATGGGCAAGCATCTCGAAGAGAAGTTTGATAAGGGGAAAGCTTGGAGAGCTTTGGAAGTTCTTCAACTTGTTCATAGCGATGTAGCAGGTTCATTTACATCACCTTCATTTAGCAAGGCTCGCTATGTCCTCACCTTCATTAATGACTACTCCTGCTTCACTTGGGTCTACTTTCTTGTTCACAAGAGTGAAGTGTTTGACAGATTTCTAGCCTTCAAGGCTCATGTGGAGAAGCAATCAGGGAAAGTGGTCAAGATCCTTCGTATAGATAATGGAATAGAATATGTGAACAATAGACTTGAGGAGTATTTTCCACTTGAGGGTATGGATCTTCAACATTTAGTTGCCTACACTCCGCAGCAGAATGGAGTCGCAAAAAGGAAGAATAGAACTCTCAAGGAAATGGCTAGTTGTATGATACATCTACATTCTCTTAATCTCGCCTTTTAGGCAAGGCTATCAGTTGTGATGCACACATGCAAAATAGGCTTCCTCACAAAGCTTTGAAGGGTGTCACTCCTTTTGAGGCTTGGGTTGGTAGGAAACCGGTTGTGAGACATTTTAGAGTCTTTGGGTGTCCAGCATGGGCTCACATTTCTCCACAGAAATGCAAGGCATTGGAACCTCAAAGTAGGCCTTGTGTTTTTGTTGGATATCTTGAGGGTGTTAAGGCATATCGATTGATGGATCCAGAGACACATGAGGTGTTTATTGAGAGTAGTGTTTGCTTTGAGGAAAGCTCTCCTAGCTTAGCCTCACTTCCTCCTCCACCTTCCTCCATTGTGGAAAGTGATGAGAGTGATTCAGATGATGAGACTCCCTCAACCTCGACTTGCAGGGTTACACCTCCACAAGGTCCACTTGCAGTTGAGGAACCTCATCCTCCACCTCCACCTAGACCTCGTTGGGCTCGATAGACACTTGAGTCAATGGGTTCTCTTATTGGGGATCCTTCAAATTTATAGAGGACTCACTCACAACATCATGAGTTTCCACATGCATACATTGCTATCACTTTTGATCCACAAATATTTCAGGAAGCATCAGGGGTTCCTAAGTGGGACCAAGCTATGGAGGAAGAGTATAGCTCCTTGATGAGGAACAACGCTTGAGAGTTAGTCCCTCTCCCTAAGGGGAGAAAGATGGTTCATTGTAAGTGGATCTATTGGACCAAGTTTGTAGCGGATGGTAGTGTGGATAAGTATAAGGCTAGACTTGTTGTGAAAGGTTTCTCATAGGTTCTAGGTGTTGACTATTCTGAGACCATTATGCCCATCGCCAATATGAACTCCATTCACTTGACACTTGCTATTGCTGCAACTCATGGTTGGGTTGTACAACAGATGGATGTGAAGAGTGCTTTTCTTCGTGGGGATCTTGGTGAGGAGATTTATATGGAGAAGCCACAGGGTTTCATCTAGGATTCTTCATGGTTTTCCGACTAAGGAAATCTATCTATGGCCTTAAGCAAGCCCCTAGGGCTTGGTATGCCAAGATAGATTCCTTTCTTCTCTCAGCAGGGTTCACTAGGTGTCATTCTGATCCGAATATCTACATTTTTTGATAGGATGACTCACACTTGATACTTGTGCTCTATGTTGATGACTTTATCATTACAGGGAGCACCTCATCCATCATTAGCAGTGTCAAATCTGCTTTGCATGATAGATTTTCTATGATTGACTTGGATCTTTTGCACTACTTTCTCGGGAAAGAGATTTCTCAGTCACCTTTGGGGATTACACTTTTGCAGCTCAAGTATAATCTTGATCTACTTGCATGCTTCCACATGGATGATTGTAAGCCTATGCTGACTCCCTTTCTTTCAAGATTCAAGCTTGAGGCTAAGTGTTCCACTCCACTTGTTGATGCCATATTCTATAGTCAGCTTGTGGGTAGTCTCATCTACTTGACTCACACATGCCCTGACATTTCATTTGCAGTTCGCATGGTTTCATGCTTTATGCAAGAACCACATGAGATTCAGTAGAAATCTACAAAACACATCTTACACTACATACAAGGTACACATCATTATGGGATTCACTATGCACCAGGCACAGGACTTCGCTTGGTTGGTTACACATACTCAAATTGGGTTGGCGATCTTGTTGATCATAAGTCTACTTCAGGTTATAGCTTCCATCTTGGTTTGAGCCCCATTTATTGGCAGAGCAAGAAGCAGCATGCTATTGCTCTCTCTTTGACTGAGGCTAAGTATCCAAGGGCTATTAACGTAGCGACTGAGGCTATCTGGCTTCAACATATTCTCACAAATTTTGGGTTCTCCACTCCACGGCTAACAGTTCTACATAGCAACAATTAGAGTGCTATTGCAATCTCAAGGAACCTGGTCCAACATTAGCGGACCAAACACATCAAGATTCATATTCACTACGTAAGGGAGTTGATTCAGGAGTGGGTCCTTGACTTGCAGTATTGTCCTACAACAGAGCAGATTGTAAACATATTCACCAAACCCTTCACTGAGAGTAAGTACTAGCAGTTGCGAGCTCTCTTGGGGGTGCGGGACATTTCATTAGGGGGGGTCAACTAACTTCTCCTTCCTCTGTTATGGGGAAGGGGGGACTTTTTCCTCTTTGAGGTTTTGTCCTTCTTCTTTGGAGTCTCTTTGTGCATATATCTCTCTTTTGGGGGGGATTTTTTTCCCACTGGGTTTTCTCCCTTTCTTCGTTTGTGAGAGATTGTATTGCATAGGTTTGCTTGCATTTGCATATTGTACATGGGTACCTATCATGGCCTAGTAGCTGGGACCCATCTTGCATTGGTTAGCTTGAGTCTACATTCCCCTAAGTTACACTTAAGTGGGGGTGTTGGTGTAATTATTTATTTTTATATGATATAATTACACTTTACTTAAGTTGACTTAGGATAATGCATCTCATCGTAGTTTGGATATGAGACACTTAGGGAAGTGTGCACATAGGGATGATGCTTGTAGGAGAAATTCCACCTTTTGTGGTCTTATCTTGTTGTTACATTCCATCTTCGGTGGGTGATCCACCTCTTGTAGAATATTTTATTATTTCTCCTACCTACCCCTACCTACCCTTGTTTCTCATTGAGCCACATGTCATGATTGGGTGCTCCCATATCCATTTGGCCTTGCCTATGTAAGCAATCTCATAATCTAGTTGATCACTTTTGCATATTGATGAGAATATAGTTTGTTCTTGTCAAACTATTGTCTCTCTTTTTTGTGCTTTTCATTGTGCCCTTTATCTTGGAAAAATCTCTCATTATTTTTTCTAATGCATCTTCTCTCTTCATTAATCCACCATGATTATTTCTCAACTATATCAACCTTGATGAGCTCAATTTTGAATTATCATTATTCTATTTGTCATGTCAAACTTGGGTTAAGAAAACCTACTCCATTTTCCAACCATGAATGTCTTTGTACTTGTCTAGATCATGCCAAGGATTGAGGTTGTTGTGGAAATTATATTTGCTATTTTAGCATTCTAATGATATGTAACATATTAGTCTCATTAGGCTTTTGTCAAGCTCCAGTTTCCTAGAAAAATGGTTTTCCTCAATATGGGGGTCTAAAATATCTACTTATGAATTAGTGTTATGTGGTCATAACTACTTCATAGTCATCTAAAATCAAAACAAGAGTTTGAGGCCTTATTTCAATGTAGTTCTTTGACTATGGTCTCAAATGTACTCTAATATTGAAATTATAGTTAGCTCAATTTGATCCACATGTAGATGTCCCTTTCTCCATAACAACTCTAGATTAAGTCCATTTTGGAACATCCTATGAATAAAATTAAGAAATTCCTTCACTAGATCCCCTCTTTGAAGATGACATGTTGTATGTTTATGCATTTGTCTATTGGTATTATGTGTGTCATACACCTTGTAAGTTCTAATGTTATATTGATTAATTATTACAGACACCTAAAATTCACCACTATCATCTGGTTAATTTAACCTCATTATTCATTTGTTTTGAACATCCTAATTAATTAAATAATGTGTTATTATTTAATTAATTCTCCTTTTCAACTATCTTCCTCGTCTATCCCCAAATAATTAACTTATTTAATTTACCCAATCTAACCTTTCCATCTATTAAATTAAATTAAATAAATTACTCAATTTATTTAATTTAATTTTGTATAGTATGAAAATAAAACTAGGTGGGACATAAGACCAAGATCCATTTTCATACCAACATTGGAATATGAAATCACCTAGAGGAGTGATTGTTTTTTATTAACTCTTGTAAAAGAGAGTCAAATGACACTTCTAGGGTTTCTATTCATTAACTATTATGAAAAATGAATGAATTATGAAGATATGCTAAAGTAATACAAAACTATGGCTACCATACAATGAAGAAAGTAAACACTAAAGTTGGTGTAAATGGTTGATAGGTAATAAAAAATGTTGTAAGAGAAACAGAGATGAATAGGGAATTTGACTGTACACTTGTGATTGAAAGTTGATGTTTATCTAGTAGGACTAGAGTGCCAGAACACCTTGGACTTTTGAGGTTGCGCTATTGTCTGAGAATCTGCAACCTGAAGCAGTCAGGAAGTCGCCTATGAAATTTGGACCTATTCTGGAAGGACCATGGTGCCAAAGCACCCCAATCTAGGCACTTTCTAATGAAATTTGGTTGGATGCTTTGTCTCTAGGTCCTAGTGTTGTTCTAGTATACTTGGCTCCACTAAGTAACTATAGCTAGACAAAAGATGAAAGAAAGAGGGTTTTGGATAGAGGTTTGCCAAAGTCAAACCTTGGGTTTGGAATTATCCCTAGGTAAGTGCACAAAGATGGTGGTCAAAAAGGGGGGTATAAGTGGACACTTTTTTTCTGAAATCAGGTGAACCTGAACTTGGAGGCAAAATTTGAAAGTCATCCACTCAATATATGAAGATAATCAAAGAACAAATATTGTAGTACTCTAATCTAGTTTCCAAACTACTAAAATTTTTCAAAATTGGATAAGATTAAGGGGGTCAAATCCTTCGTGCACGAAAAAATGACCCTGATTTTTTCTGAAAAACATAACATAGTGTCTGACGGTGCGCATCAAAAAGTCATAGTTAGATTTAGTATTTTCACAAATCTTTTGGCATAAAGATAGTTAAGAGTGAGAACTAGAAGATGTGTATTTTTTTGTAATTTTTTGTTGAGTATTTTTTTTTTTATGATTTTTCCAATTGAGCACATCCTGAAAATTAGGTACCTATTCGTGCACAAAGCATAAGTTGCACTAAACAAATCGAAAATACAAAAAAAAAAATTAATTGTAAAGAATCAAGTGCACTACAATAATATATAAAGTTTTTTAAATTTGGATAAGTATATCAAAATTTATTCAAAAAATGGTGCACCTATGTCTATGAGAACTATGGAGACACTGGTAAAAGAAATTCAATAATAATTTGTTATTGTTGTTCAAATTGAAAAACAATTATATGGCTAGAAAGCTCAAAAGATGGGTGAAAATATGGTGGCAATTTTAGAAATACCCACTTGATGAAGTGTAAACCTGGTGATGACAAAGTCGATAAACCAAGTTGATAAAATAAAACACGTCAAAAATGAGAGAAATGGAGGGAAATCAAACTTCCAAACTGTAGCTTTGTCATCCAGGCCTATTTCCAAGCCTAAACAGTCAAAAGTGCGTACAGGGGTACTTATGGTGTAAGCAGTGCGTATGCGCTCATTTTCCTATAAACATAGCATACACGCTCTTTTTACTATAAACAGTGCATACGTTCTATTGTGTAATATGATATTCTATATATAATATGTGTATATACATATAATATATAGATATACATATAATATGTGTATAATATGATATTGTATATATAATGTGTATATACATATAATATATAATATTTATATATATATAATATATTAAACACATATATACACATGTAAGTGTGATTGTCTCCCCCTCTCAAACGCATACAAGGTGCCTCTCTCTCTCTCTCTCTCTCTCTCTCTCTCTCTCTCTCTCTCTCCTCTCTCTCTCTCTCTCTTCCTCTATACCCCATCCCCTCTCTCTCCCTCCCTCTTTCCCCTTCTCCCTTCTTCCATACCCCATCCCTCTCTCCCTCCCTCCCTCTCTCCCCTTCTCCCCTCCTCCATACCCCATCCCTCCCTCTCTCCCCTTATCCCTTCCTCCATACCCCATCTCTCTCTCTCTCTCTCTCTCTCTCTCTCTCTCCTCTCTCTCTCTCTCTCTCTCTCTCTCTCTCTCTCTCTCTCTCTCTCTCTCTCTCTCTCCCCTTCTCCCTTCCTCCATACCCCATCCCTCTTTCTCTTCTTCTCTCCCTCCCTCCCTACATACCCCACTGCAACTATGTCTGCACTTCTATAGAAGTAAGTGAATTTATTTATTGTCTACAACTTCCTCTTTGATTTTTATCATGTATGCTCTCCTAAGAAAATTGACTGATGGATTTGTGTGTGTATATTGAATAGGAAGAATAGGGTTTGAAATTGAACCACGGGTGTATTACCGTGACAAACAAGGAAACCTGCAGCAATATTCTTCTCAAATGTGTTTTTAATGAGCAGAGAAGATGTGGAAAATAGTGTCAACAAAACAACATGATGAGTCAGAGTACCTGCAATATGTTTTTCAGAAGGAAACAACAGGTAGGAAGAGAAAGAGGGAGAGTAACACAGATGATGTCATGTAGAATGATAGTGGTGGGTATGCAAGAGTTCCCATGTTACGCAACGCTTGTCACCTAAAGAAATTAAAGTTTGTTGTATGCATGGTAGTGGTAGTATATGATTATCATCACTTGTCAAACAACTTGGAACGGTACATACCCATGAAAGAAATCAAGTGTGTAATTCCTATAGTCACAATCGAGATCAGTCTTATAACCTTGCAAATTTAATAGCATCATATGTTTTAGAACTTAGGCAATACTCTTAGGGTTAGGTCAAGCTCTTACACAGTTTGCTTTTAGTGAAGCCTTGTTGTTTGTTTGCTTGGAATCTTGATGACTGATGGATTTGTGTGTGTATATTAAATAGGAGGAATAGGGTTTGAAATTGAACCCCGGGTGTATTACTGTGACAAACAAGGAAACCTGCAGCAATATTCTTCTCGAATGTGTTTTTAATAAGCAGAGCAAATGTGGAAAATAGTGTCAACAAAGCAACATGATGAGTCAGAGTACCTGCAATATGTTTTTCAGAAGGAAACAACAGGTAGGAAGAGAAAGAGGGAGAGTAACACAGATGATGTCCTATAGAATGATAGTGGTGGGTATGCGAGAGTTCCATGTTGTTATACAACGCCTGTCACCTAAAGAAATTAAAGTTTGTTGTATGCATGGTAGTGGTAGTATATGATGATCATCACTTGTCAAACAGCTTGGAACGGTACATACCCATGAAAGAAATCAAGTGTGTAATTCCTATAGTCACAATCAAGATTAGTCTTATAACCTAGCAAATTTAATAGCATCATATGTTTTAGAACTTAGGCAGTACTCTTAGGGTTAGGTCAAGCTCTTACACTTGCTTTATAGCGAAGCCTCATTGTTTGTTCGCTTGGAGTCTCATTGTATGATGTTCTATTCATAACTTTAAATTTAATATATCATTTTATTAACCCACCATATGAACCCTTAGGTGTCATTAGAGGTTGTATTGTTTCCTAAGAGGTCATATGGTGTCCTATGACCCCTTAAGACCCCTCGGGACACCAATGACCCATAACAACACCATATGGTGTTCTAAAGGGTCCTATGGTGTTCTATGACCCCTTAGGACACCATTTGGTGTCGTTATAGGTCCTATGGTGTGCTAAGGGATAATATAGTGTCATATGACCCCTTAGGACACCTATGACCCCTTAGATGTTGTTAGGGGTCATATTATGTTCTAAGGGTCATATTTTGTCCTGGATTTGATATCTCTTCCTCTCCCTCCATCCCCCCTCCTTCTCTCCCTATCTCCCTCTCCCTCTCTCCCTCTCTCTCTCCCCTTCTCCCTTCCTCCATACCCCATCCCTCTCTCTCTCGCTCTCTCCCCTTCTCCCTTCATCCATACCCCATCCCTCTTTCTCTTCTTCTCTCCCTCCCTCTTTCTCTTCTTTTGTAATTCCTATAGTCACAATCGAGATCAGTCATATGGTGTCATGTGTCCTTTCTCTCTCCCTCTCCCTCCTTCCCTCCCCTCTTTTCCCTCTCCCTCCCCCCCTACCTCTCTCCCTCTCTCTAACCTTCCCTCCCCCCTCTCTCTCTCTCTCTCCCTCTCCCTCTCTCTCCCTCTCCCTCTCCTCTCTCTCTCCCTCTCCCTCCCCCTCATCTCTCTCCCTCCACCCCTCTCCTCTCCCCCCCTCCCCCTACTCTCCCTCTCCCTTCCTCATACCCCTTCTTCTCTCCTACCCTCCCCCCCTCTCTCCTCTCCCTTTCGTCCCCCCTCCTCTCTCCCTCCCCCCTACTCTCCCCCCTCTCCCTCTCTCTCTCTCCCTCCCTTCCTCCATACCCCTTCTTATCTCCCACCCTCCCCCCTCTTCTCTCCCTCTCTCCCTCCCTCTACCTATCTCCCTCTCTCTACCTTCCCTCCCCCTCTCTCTCTCCATCTCTCTCCTCTCCCTCCTTCCCTCTCTCTCCCTCTCCCTCTCTCTCCCTCTCCCTCCTTCCCTCCTTGCTCTTCTCTCCCTCCCTCTACCTCTCCCCCCTCTCCCTCTCTCTTCTTCTCTCCCACCCTCCCCCCTCTTCTCTCCTTATCTCCCTCCCTCTACCTCTCTCTCTCTCTACCTTCCCTCCCCCTCTCTCTCTCCCACTCTCTCCCTCTCCCTCCTTCCCTCTCTCTCTCCCTCTCCCTCCTTCCCTCTCTCTCTCCCTCTCCCTCTCTCTCCCTCTCCTGCCTTCCCTCCCTTCTCTACTCTCCCTATCTCCCTCCCTCTACCTCTCCCCCTCTCCCTCTCTCTCTCTCCCTCCCTTCCTCCATACCCCTTCTTCTCTCCCACCCTCCCCACTCTTCTCTCCCTCTCTCCCTCTCTCCCTCCCTCTACCTCTCTCCCTTTCTCTACCTTCCCTCCCCCCTCTCTCTCTCTCCCTCTCTCTCCCTCTCCCTCCTTCACTCTCTCTCTCCCTCTCCCTCTCTCTCCCTCTCTCTCTCTCTCCCTCTCTCTCCTCTCCCTCCTTCACTCTCTCTCTCCCTCTCCCTCTCTCTCCCTCTCTCTCTCTCTCCCTCTCTCTCCCTCTCCCTCCTTCCCTCCCCCTTCTTCTCTCCCTCTCTCCCTCCCTCTACCTCTCCCCCCTCTCTCTCCCTCTCCTTCCCCCCTTTCCTCTCCCTCCCTCCCCCCTACTCTCCCTCTCCCTCTCTCTACCTTCCCTCTCTCCCTCCCCCCTCTCTCTCTCCCTCTCCTCTCTCATCTCCCTCCCTCCCCCCTACTCTCCCTCTCCCTTCCTCCATACCCCTTCTTCTCTCCCACCCTCCCCCCTCTTCTCTCCCTCCCTCCTTCCCTTCCGCCCCCTCCTCTCTCCCTCCACCCTACTCTCTCTCTCTCTCTCTCTCTCTCTCTCTCTCTCTCTCTCTCTCTCTCTCTCTCTCTCTCTCTCTCTCTCTCTCTCTCTCTCTCTCTCTCTCTCTCTCTCTCTCTCTCTCCCTTTGCATTCACATCTTTTCTACTACCAATAGCGCATGCAGGGTACTGAAACTATTAGTTCACTACCCTGCCATAACTTTTTTAAGTCAAGGGAGCGCATACGCGGTACTTATTACTTGTACTGAGCCCATTATTTATTACCTTGTGATAACATTTTTTAGGCTTAGGAGCGCGTACGCACTACTTATTAGTCCAGAATGGGAAAAAAGAATATCATTGGGCTTGTCAACATTTTATGGACTAACAGTGCGTATGCGGCTATTAGTGTAGTGCGTACGCAGTTTATAGACATAGTTTTAGTTGCCTAAGAGCCTCAACGGCCTCAAAAGAAGTTTTTGAGGTCGTTGAAGGTCCCACTGGAACTGTGTTTGCACTTCTATCACTATTTTATACATAGAAGTAAGTGAATTTTTTTTTTTGCATGATTTCAAATGATTGAATTGTTGTTCTTATTAGTTTTTGTCAATAGTATTGTGATTGTTTAATAGTTTGATTCCAAAAAATAGTGATAAGATGCATATTTATGGTTATTTGTTTGTTTATGAACTTTTGTTTACATATATATGTAATATGATTCTATTTAGGACAACCGATATCAACCATGGGAAAGAACAAGCGAGGAACGATGGAACAACAAGAGGCTCCAAAGGAAAGACAAAGACATCATATGAAGAAATTGCGTGACATAAGAACAATGGGAGAAGAAGATATGTCATCCTCAACATCTCAATTTGATTTACCAAATGAATATAATGCACCTGATGCAATTGAAGAAGAGACATTTGATTTACCGTTTGAACCTAATGCAATTGAAGAAGATAGCGCATTGAATAATCAATTAAATGATGAACATATTACACCTTCTCTAATTGATGAATTGAATGTACATAATGCACTGATGTTAACACCTCCTAGAATCATTCATAGGAAACCAAAGTATCTAATTGACATTGATGAGAATATATTGAAGTCAATGCCCAATAAAATGAATGAACAAACTTGTAGGAGAATGGTTAAAAGAATATGGCAAAACTATTTTAATAACTTAAATCAAACCGCAAGATGTCAATTAATTATTCAAATGATTTAAAATTTGAATTTTAGAGAGACAATGAAAATTCTAGGCCTAAGATCATTTGAAAGTAACAGTGAAAGAACTATTGTGAGAAATCTATTTGATGTATATCAAGCTATTGGTTCAAAATCACGTACTAAAGATTCTAATGCTACTCGACATGTCATTACATCAACCATAATGAGCAAGAAAATAAAAAAAGATCGTTTGATAAGCAAAACAAGTAAGTCATTAAATGTTAGTAGAACAACATTAAGTAAAGCATTAAAGAGGCGGGAAAAAATAGAGGAACCTAACAATAATTCTCTTTGGGCATTCTTGGGTAGACTACCATGCAAAGACAAGGTTGTTGTTGATGCACTAAACACATTAATTGAAAAATTTTGGCATGACAAAACAAGAGTTTCACCCAACCAAAGAGATTTTGTTAGAAGGCGAATTGGGTCTACAAATCATAAGCCACATGCCAAACACTATTTGGATATCACTCAAACTAAATTTTATGAAAGATTCCTTCAAAAGATTCCTCAAATAAGAATTTCTCAAAGATTTTTTGAAATGAAAAAACCTTTTTATATTAAGATTAATCATGTACGCACCACATGTTGTTGTAGGATGCATATTGAATTTTCCATGCATTATGATATTTTTCGTCATATTTGTTCTACTTTGCACACTAACGATGTTTTGCAGGAATGTAATATACAAGCACCTCCTAAGTCGGTAAGAGAATTTATTTCAAGTGTGCTATGTAATAGACATGATGGTTGCATTTATTATAAGATGCCTTGTTTGGAAGGTTCTTGTGCTATATGTGGTGGTTTGCAAGTGTAGCATCCTAAAATTGCGACACTTGCAATTTCGACTGCATTTCGGTCTTCACGATGGCAACGCAACACGGAACCTGAATGGAGACCCCGAAACTTGTCCACGACATCAAAAACTACATTTTCTTGCACCCTGCCTGATCCCTCCTTGCACCTTGCTATCCCGGGAGGTGGGACCAGAGCGCCCAGCGCCCTGGTCCCTGGCCCTATTTTGGGCCCGGTCTCCTATGGGGCTTCGGGTCTTTTTGTTTGCAAATTGGAAAATAACATTTCCTGGTCGGCCTAAGGTCGGGAAAATCAGTCTATTAACCCTAATTGGCAAGTATATAAACTACATTTTCCTCTCTCATTTGGATGGATGGAAAAAAGGTGGAAACGATACTCAAACATTCAAGTATTCAAGCATTCCTTCAAGCAATTGATCATTCTAAGTCTCCATTCAAGGCTAAGTGTTGCATTCAAGACAAGGATTCAACCATTGAAGAGGAGATCACATGCTACAACATACAACATACAACAACATCTACACCTTCGCACGTAAGAATACAAACATTCTTACAACAAGGTACTAGTACTTGTTTTACATTATAGTCATTTACATTTACAGCATTTCTCACTTCTTGGTTAATTCCAAAACCGGGGTTTGACCTAAGGGCAAACCCCTAATCCCTAACCCCCCAATCGTCTTCGCTTTTCTGTGTGTAGGTTGCAGGTACGCGGCTGAAATTGAAGATCTGGAATCCTTGTGCAGAGACGAACAGATCCCCCTTCGTTTTGCGGATTTTTCGGAGGACCGTGTGCACACCGGGCGCCATCGTCCCGTCAACTTTCACTCAAATTTATAGGACAGCGCTGTCTCGACATTTTACTGCTAATTCTAGGTCCGCAGCTTCATCTATATCCCTATCTCTATTTATAATTGAATCTTTCTCACTTTCCATGCATTCCTAGCTTAATCATTCTATCTACATTCTTTACAAAAGAGGGTAGCCTTGCTGTCTTAACCCTTGAAACTCATTTAGAATCCAATCTTGCATTGTGTGGGATTGGATCTTGTGGGTTTCAACCCCTCTTTTGAATGTAAAGTCTCCCCTAAGTGAAAACCGTCAACCCTAGTAAGCTCCCTTCTCTCTCCTTGGAGTTGGAAGAGGGGAGAGCAACTAGGGTTCGTTTTTTCCGCTTTACATTTTGGTGAACCTGACGTGAACATCCTTTCTGATTATTCATGACTAGATCTGAAAATTGGATTCCTTGATTACATTTCCATGTTTGATCTTTTGCAAAATTTTAGAGGTTAATTGCATAAAAACCCTAAATTTTCTTTTTAGTAATTGGGCTTGCGAAATGTTTAATTGTTAATGCTTGTTTCAGATCTACCCTTCTATTACAAACTATCAATTCATATTTGTGCTTTAATTCTGAAAATTAAGTGGTTAAGTGTCAAAACCCTAATTTTTGAAACCCTCTTGATTCAACCTTTGTTCGACAATTTCACTAACCAAAACATCTCCAAATCAGTTGTAACTTTGGATTCGGCAATAAAATCATAATATCTTTCATCCCTGAAAATTTGGAAAAAAGTTGCGAGGACCGTGTGCACTCCGAGCACCATCGTCCCTGACATTTTTTCCGAAATTTCGGGAGCTAGATCTTACTGTATTTTTTTGCTAAAATCCAGAATTTTGGCTGATTTTATCAATTCTAACACTTTCAAAATTACAGTCAAAGTTGGTCTAGTGATTTCTTGGATTAAGGCTCCTAATCATTCAAAAAATTGTTGAAACTAAAATTTTGTGTCAAAATTGTGTTCTTACTGTCCTAAATCTGAAAAGTGTGTTGGTGTTCATTCGAAATTTTAGTGCTTTATTCAAATTCTTGCAATTTGTGATTTTTGAAACTTTGATTTCCACTTTCAAAATTGAATTTTGCGTGAAATTGAGTCAACTTTTAATTTCAAAACTTGCATTGCTTTGGCTATTCCCTCTAAAATCATAAAATTCAAAATTTCAGTTTCCCTCTCTTTTTCAAAATTCAAATTTTGCGTTTTTCGACAATCTTGGTAGGGTTCAATTTTGAGATTGCAACTTTAATTTGGCCTATCTACAGATCGTAAAATCACTCAATTTTTTCAGGTTAGCTTTAAAATCATCATAACTTTCATCCCTGCAAATTTTGAAAAAAGTTGCGAGGACTGTGTGCACTCCGAGCGCCACGGTCCCTGACATTTTTTCTGAAATTTTGGGAGATTGTCGTGATTGCATTTAACAGCTTAAATCTAGAAGATTGGCTGATTTTACTGAAATTTGCTACCTCTAAAATTCAAAATCTCTTCTCTCTCTCTAGTGCATGAGTTTTACAACAATAAGCCCTACTTACACTATTCCCGTTAGACGAAGCCTTAGAATTAAGTCTTTCCAAGGTTTAATTACCGAGAAGATGGAACCTAATCTGAATAGCCTTTTTAATGAGGACACGGGTAATTCCTCTAATCCTCTTAATGATGAAGAAGCACTCCATGAGGTTTCTGTAGAACAACTTGCAAAATTGGATAACCAATTTGACGATTTTCGACAATGGATGTCTCAAGAATACCCCGATAGTCAAGCTCTTCCTTTAATTGAGGGTCTAAAACATATGCTTCAAAGCGATAAGAATGGAATTAATATTTTGCGTGGTATTGCACACATTGTGGATTCAAATGTGATGCCTATGAAGAGTTGTGCTGAAACTTTAGGTTATACACAACCTCCCACTCAAGTCAATCATTCTATTCCTTTGACAACTTCTATTGCTAGCATACCTACCTTTACATCGAACATAATGGCTACTTCTATACAAGACACTCCTCCTATGATCACCAGTCATGGGGGCAATCCTTCCTCTTCAATTAACCCTCTTCCTTCATTCAATCCGACTTCTTCATTCATTCCTTCAATGAGTGTCCCTATTACATCTCCACAAATGAACATGACGCAAGGGGGCAATTCATTTAATCATTCCATTCCTCCTTGTAGTGTTCCTCCTTTCCAATCCTCTCCTATGATTAACTATCATAGTGTCCCACCACCTTACTCTTTACCTTCTTTCAATAACATAACACCTCCATCTCAATCTAACACATCTAATATGAATTCTTCGACTGAAGCGACCATTAACAATCTTGCACAAACTGTCTCTTCTTTACAACAACAAATTGCCTCTATGAATCAATCTAAGTTTAGTGTGCCCACATTTGATGTTGCGAGCCCACTTTCTCTTGACATTGTTCGAGCCATCCCTCCTAAACATGTTGAAATCCCGCATTTGGAGCTTTATAATGGTAAAGGAGATCCTCTAACACATGTTAAGACTTTTCAAACAATCTGTACCGATTTTGCTTATGACCAAAGGTTGCTTGCAAAACTGTTTACTAGAACATTCAGAGACAAAGCCCTACAATGGTATTGCTCGTTGCCTTCTTATTCTATTACTTCTTTCGAACAACTTGCAAATGCTTTCATTCAACAATTTCAAAACAATATAAGTCCTAAAGTTACTTTGATTGATTTAATGCATTGCAAACAAGGTGTTAAAGAAAAAGTGACTGATTTCATTGGTAGATATAAGCATTTGTATGCTCAAATTTCTTTTCCAGTGCCTGACAATGATATTCAAAGAATCTTCATTTCTAATTTACAAAAAGATATTCGAGACAAACTTCTGTTTTCTGAGTTTACTTCTTTCCAACAGTTGTGTGCAACTCTTCACAATTATCAACTGACTGTGAGTCAAATGGAACAATCACATCCTATGGCTCCGAGTGATAAGGGTGATAGTAGTCAACAACCATTTGGAAAGTTTAAACCGAACAGAGATTCCATCAAATTCAATGAAACCATCATCAACAACAATGTGAATGCAGCATCAGGTGTGCCTCCTATTTCTAAGTTTTTCAAGAAAGAAAGAAAGTTTACTCCTTTGAATGAATCATTGCATAGTATTATGAATAAGTTATTGGAACAAAATGTGCTTACGCTTCCTCCTATAAGGCAAATAGATCCTGCAAAGATTAATTCACCTTATTTTGATAACAAATCTTTTTGTCAATTTCATCGTCAACCTAGGCATGATACTGAAAAATATTTTGCTTTAAAGGGTAAAATTCAAGATTTGATTGATAATAATACTATCTCTGTTTCTGGAGTGAATGATAAAGGCAATACATCTGTAGCTCCTCCTAACCAAAATCTTCAGATTTTTACTGATCCATTACCTTCTCATACCTCTAATGCGATTGAGACTAATGATTCCTCTTTCTCATCTGATGGTCTTGTGTCTATGACTCCGAATGTGATTAACTTTGTAGAGCAGCAAGAAAACCCTAAAGAACCTTCCATCACATTTGATTCTAGTGAAACTATCAGGGCACCTGATGGTCCTTTATACATAGTTGCAAAAGTCAAGAATACACCTTGCCGTGGAGTGCTTATTGATCCTTCGTGCATGGTTAATGTTATTACCGAAGAATTTCTTTTTACTTTGCAATTGAATCAAGTGATCTATGACAAAACAGATGTGATTGTGAAATTATTTGATGCATTTTCTTCTCCTGCAATTGGTTCTATTACATTACCTATTGAAGTTCATAACAAATCCCTTAATGTGAACTTTGCTATTATTCCTTCATCCGAACAATTTCGTGTGAAGCTTGGCTATCCTTGGCTATCTTCCATGAAAGCTATTGCTTCTCCTATTCATAAGTGTTTGAAATTTCCCCATAATGGTGAAGTTGTTACTGTCAATCATAGTCTCTTTAAACCAGCTGAAAGAACTTCTAGTGTTCCTATTGATTATTTTTGGCCTAAACAATTCCAATCTCTTCCTCCGCGAAGTGATCATCTTTTCAAATCTTATCAAAAGTGGAAAACAGATATGATCCTATCTCTAAGTGAACCTAGAACACCCAAACTTGATATTCCCATCGTTCTTGAGAAGGAAGTTCTTCCTTTGAAAGATAAAACTAATGTCTTTCCTCAAGAAGATTCCCAACCCATTCCTATGGATGTGACTATGTCTATGCCGAATAAACTTCCTAAAAGTAGACCTATACCTCATCGTCATGATGGACTTGGTCTCCTTCCTAAACCAAATATTCCTCCTTTATATGGAGCAGTTCCTCCTCCTTCTTTTTATAGAGAGAAGAGACCTTCTTCTTCTCCTATTATCCAGCCTAAGAGACCACAACCTAAACACCCAAATGATAAGGATGAGAACATTCCTCCTCCTCAATCTTCTCCACTCCCTACTAAGACTAGACGAAATCGTTCTGCACATGAACGCCGATGAAAGCGTCGTCTTAGAGCTCAGGCAGCTACTTCTCAAACTTTACAATCTCCAAAAACACCTTCAACAAGCATTATTCCATTTTCTCCAAAATCTCCTAAACATAAGATGCATGATGGTCTTGATCCTGTGCGAGTTAAAGACCCTATTTTTATAAATCTTGATGATGATATAGATGAAAATGTTACTCCTCTTGCTTCTGATAGTGAATATGAACTTGTTGATGTTGATAACCATTTATCTAACGAATTTTCTAAAGCACTTATCCTAGCTCCTAGACAAGAACAACGTGGCTTGGAACATGAACATAGCCCTTGTTTGGATCTTGTGATAGCTCCATCTGCTGTGTTGGATGTTCCTCCTCTAGCATGTTCCCTGCCTTCCCGAAACATCAATCAGCAAGATCGAGGGGTAGATGACGTGCTAGACTAGTTTCATTAGCATAGCAAATTCTCTCCTCCTCTCTTTTGTTACTTCTTCTATGTGTTATTCTCATTCTTCTATTCGTTGTCCTTAGTGTTGTCTACTTGAGGACGATGCAAAGCATTGAGATCTCTTTTGGTCTCTCTCATGTTGACTCAAAAGACACATGTGTTCCCTTCTTCTAGGTGACCTTCCTTGATTGGGGAATGAAGAACAATTATGCATACATGCATATGATATACATGAATTATCATACAGCGTACTGACCCCGAGGAAAGCGAAGTCACCTCGTGCTTTGTGTTTTGTGTCTATTATCCTTGGGTTTATCTAACACTTGGGGGCTAAATCTTTGTGATAACGTGCTCCTTTCCCTTCTCATTTCTTATGTGTATCACTACGTTAAAGCAATCACCCCCGTTGAGGCGTGTGCGATCGCTTTAACGTAGGGGGGCATACACCCTGTCTATCCCTTCAGGATACTTGAAAATTTCTTGGCGAACTTAGCTATGCCTTGAAAATTTTTGGTATTTTTCTTGCATGACTCATAGTGAGGGAACCTTACTACTGACAGTCATGGTTCTCCCTCGTGATCTTCCCTTTTACTTTGTCAATCGAAGTCGTAAGATCCTTAGTCCACTGGGGGCTTGGTGTGTCTTGCCTCCTTGACGTGGTGAAAGTCTTTCAATGTTGTTTCCTTGTACTTTACCGGAAGTATGAGCGTATGCTTATACTCCCGCTAAAGTGGGGGCTAAATGTAGCGTCCTAAAATTGCGACACTTGCAATTTTGACTGCATTTCGGTCTTCACGATGGCGATGCAACATGGAACCTGAATGGAGACCCCGAAACTTGTCCACGACATCAAAAACTGCATTTTCTTGCACCCTGCCTGATCCCTCCTTGCACCCTGCTGTCCCGGGAGGTGGGACCAGAGCGCCCAGCGCCCTGGTCCCCCAGGACCATGGCACCCAGCGCCCTGGTCCCTGGCCCTATTTTGGGCCCGGTCTCCTATGGGGCTTCGGGTCTTTTTGTTTGCAAATTGGAAAATAACATTTCCTGGTCGGCCTAAGGTCGGGAAAATCAGTCTGTTAACCCTAATTGGCAAGTATATAAACTACATTTTCCTCTCTCATTTGGATGGATGGAAAAAAGGTGGAAACGATACTCAAACATTCAAGCATTCAAGCATTCAAGCATTCAAGCATTCCTTCAAGCAATTGATCATTCTAAGTCTCCATTCAAGGCTAAGTGTTGCATTCAAGACAAGGATTCAACCATTGAAGAGGAGATCACATGCTACAACATACAACATACAACATACAACATAATAAAACATCTACACCTTCGCATGTAAGAATACAAACATTCTTACAACAAGGTACTAGTACTTGTTTTACATTACAGTCATTTACATTTACAGCATTTTTCATTTCTTGGTTAATTCCAAAACCGGGGTTTGACCTAAGGGCAAACCCCTAATCCCTAACCCCCCAATCGTCTTCGCTTTTCTGTGTGTAGGTTGCAGGTACGCGGCTGAAATTGAAGATCTGGAATCCTTGTGCAGAGACAAACAGATCCCCCTTCGTTTCGCGGATTTTTCGGAGGATCGTGTGCACGCCGAGCGCCATTGTCCCGTCAACTTTCGCTCAAATTTGCAGGACAGCGCCGTCTTGACATTTTACTGCTAATTCTAGGTCCGCAGCTTCATCCTATATCCCTATCTCTGTTTATAAGCGAATCTTTCTCACTTTCCATGCATTCCTAGCTTAATCATTCTATCTACATTCTTTACAAAAGAGGGTAGCCTTGTTGTCTTAACCCTTGAAACTCATTTAGAATCCAATCTTGCATTGTGTGGGATTGGATCTTGTGGGTTTCAACCCCTCTTTTGAATGTAAAGTCTCCCCTAAGTGAAATCCGTCAACCCTAGTAAGCTCCCTTCTCTCTCCCTGGAGTTGGAAGAGGGGAGAGCAACTAGGGTTTGTTTTTTCCGCTTTACAGCAATGTTTACCAAGATACATACATTTGGAGAGCACACATGAAATTGGTATGAAACTAGTTTCTTTCGGAAAATACAAGACAGTCACATATGGAGTTAAAGATGGAAAATATTTGAAGAGATGTGAGCTAGTGAAAAATGATATATGTGTAGCTCAATTTATGAAAATGTTTTAAGAGAAACTAGTTTATGAGTACATAATGCATACACATAGAGCTTGATGGTTAAATGAGCAATTCAAGTTATGTAAAGACACATTTCCTCTTGGCACCATTGTCTCTATCATTGATTTCACTGAAAATTATACACTACACTCTACACAAGTTTTTATTTTTGTACACATAGCATTCATGCATGCAGATGATAACACAGAGGAGGATAGAAAGGTTGTAAGAGAGTATCACTTCTACATAAGTGATGATCGTACTCATTCATCAGAGTTTGTACAAGGATGCTTTAAAGTTTTCTATGATAGTTTAAGGGAAAGGAACATACAATACAACTGACACTTAATATGGTCAGATAATTGCACCACACAATTCAAGAATGCAAGGATGTTTTATTGGTTGACAAAGATGCATATGACAAGCGGTGTACAACATTTTTGGAATTTCACTGTGGATGGACATGGTAAGGGAGAGCACGATGGTGCAGGAGCATGTGTGAAAAGAGCCCTAGCTAGGGAAGAATTGAAGTATGAAGGTGGTGCTGAGTTGATAGATGGAGAAACAATTGTGCGATGGTGTAAGTCTACGATGGGTCCAAGTAATCCAGGTACGTCAATGGTTTGTAGATATTTTTGGTTGATCATTGAATATAACATTGAAAACTATCTATATTGTTGTACAGTTGTAGGATCGAGTGACATGCACTCATTTATGAGTTCAAATTCAAGTTCACTGGTAATTTATACGAGACAGATGGTATGTTTTTTCTCTTCATGCATGTATTGTTTGTGGGAAGAATGTGAATCACAAGAGTGGGTTGACAAATGTTCTTGTAGACCATTGGTTTCCATTGATTCATATCAAATTCCCAAAGCACTACAATTGAGCCAGATGGAAACATCAGTGGATTTTGACCATGTATCTGACCTAGTGGATTCAGGTGATTTTTTGAGTTAATTTTTTTGCAAGTATTCTTTTTGGTTCATTTTGTTGTACATCATACTTTATTTTTGGGATTAATTAACACTTTATAAAATGCAGGTCATGTGTATGCAGTTGTTGCAGAAGAGAACAATGAAGAAGGAACATATTACTATTTGTGTCGTTGTGTTGAGCCTAAAAGAAAATTGACAACCACAATCATTGACGAAGAGGGTATTGAGTACCTGTTGTCATGACAGGAACATGGCTTAGGAAATACCCTATCAAGAATTCTGATGTTTGGTTGTTTGAGGACTTTGAAACACACAGACATATTCTTCATTTCTCTAACCTTGTTGTTGCAACAAATATTCATTTGATGAAGTATCATGGTAGACCTCATAACAAGATTTTATGGAAAGTTCGTGAATCTAACCACGAGCCAATACTTGACACAATGTGGGTTAGAGTTGATCCTGAAGGCTCACTTGATTGATTCTATGGTTCAGAGTAGAATGTGATGCTCTACAAAAGAGGATTAGAAAATCTGTTCGAAGACAACACACACACAAGAGCAAAAACATTAGTGCTAGCAACAAAAGATTATTCTAAACGGGCATATCAAAAAGAGATACTAAAAGCATAAGAGAATATTTAACTAGGAAAGTAAATATGAGGCATCTCCAAATACCTCATAACATGCTCTTAGCTCCTTCTCCTTTGTTCCTCTCCTCTCCAAGTTCCAAACTAGTGTAGCTCTCAATAATTTTTTGCACTATGGATGCTTATGGAGGTTTGAGATTGAAGTATTTGCTCTAAATGTGAATAAAAAGCTAATACTAGATGCTATGATGCTAAAATGATTTATTTTAAACCAAAGTGACAAGATATTAGTGATTTATGTTAAATACTCTCTAAAATTCTCTATAACTTAGATGCATACAAATTTTCAGGATCTGGATTATGAAGAAATGGGCTCTATTTATAGGGAAAATGGAGCAATGGATGGTGGAGATTGAGTAATCTCAACAAGGGTTAGAATTGAATGTTCAATCCATGTGAAGGCTTTCAACCCAATCCTAGGATGACAAGTGTCAATGTGAGATAGGTTGAGAGGAGAGGGAATAAGCATTAAATGTTTGACATGACCTGAGAGTTAACTTGGGGGTTAAGGTCAAGGTTAGGTTGAATGAATAAATTCTTTATTCAAAGAATAAAGCTTTTATTCAATGAATAAACTTTTGTGCAAAAGCAAAAGGGATAACCATGGTAAAAGCAATAAATGCTTGAGGAGACACATGAGTGCAAGTTGAAATAACCATAAATGGTTATGTAAGAGCCATAAATGGTCATGTAAGAGCCATTGGTGGTTTTGGAAGACTTTGGAGGTTAAATTGTTGAACACACAAAGCATTTAATGCTTTTCAAAGACTTTGAAGTCTTTGAGAAGTGACTCCAAGTTGCTTAGGAATGTGACAATAATTAGGGGATGGATTAGGTTAATTAGGAAGGGTTTAGAAGAATCTAGAAGGGGGTTAGGTTTGCAAGTGGATTTGGTAGGTGAGGAAAAATAGGATTTTAAATAAATAAATTATTTATTTAAAATAGTTGTGCAACTTGCATTTGTAGGAAAATGCAAGTGGGTGGAGGATAAAGGTGATTTAAATAAATATTAATTTATTTAAATGTGAGAGATGGGATTTTGGGGGATTTAAATAAATATTAATTTATTTAAATGTGAGAGAAGATTTAATTAAACAAATATGATTTATTTATTTAATTAATGGTTTGAATATGGTTAAGTGAATTAAATCAAATAAATTGAATAATTTATTTAATTAATAGGAGAAGAGGGTTAAGATGAATTAATTAAATATTAATTTAATTAATTATTGATTGATGGTTAAATAATCAAATAAATATTAAATATTCATTTAATTAAGTGGACAGATTTATGTGACTACATTTGCCCCTCTTTGAGATGGTGCGATTAGAAAAATAGGTGCAAAGAAATATGCCCCATTAATGTTAATTTAGTGGGTGGTATGCCCCCTCGAGAGATGGGCTGAAAAATTTTGAAAAATTGGGCGATCTCTCGAAAAAGAGAAAGAAGTTGGGGAGAGGTAGAATAGAAGAAATTAGCAATAACGATGAAAGAATGGAAGAAAACAGAGTGACTACGGAGAAATGGCAAGCCAGTGAGTACCCGTAGGTTATACAAGAGATATAGTGCAAATGTGTTGTGCTTTTGATTGATACGGTACAATTGATCAAAATTGGTTGGACAATCTGGTGCAATCAGTTTAATTGCCCTGATCGAGTCAAAGCATGACAGTTGATGTCAGTTGGTCGCTTGGATGGGATAAAGTCTGAGTTAGTGAATCAAAGTGACCTGATGGTGACTTAGACAATTGATGTAATTGCCTGATGAAGTCAAGGTATTTGAAGCAAATACTCGTTGAGACTTAGACAATTAATGTAATTGTCTGTTGTGATTGTGTTTGATTGGTTGATCAATTGATAGTGTGTGTGTGAGAGATAGATGGTTGTAGTTAATCATAGTAGCCACATTGAGACTAGGTCATTATGATAAATGCCTGTTGTAGTCTAGGTTTGCCATAATCGATTATCTGTTCAGACCCAAAGATACTTGATCAGAGTATCTATTGATAGTCTAGGTGTGTGTGAGTCGATGTGCCTATGCAAATAGAGTAATTGGCTTGATTGGGTTGATGGGAGATGATGTAGGGTATGTGATGTTGATTATCGAGACGGGGAGGGTGGGGGGGTTTAATGTTAAATAGAAGAAATGGAGGACCTATGACTCGTTCCTATGGAAGAAGAGGAAAAAAGAGTATGCACCCATTCTCATTACTATGTATGAATGATATACATCTATTATGAATGTATGGATGGATGGAATGCAATGGAATGCAATATATATAGATGAGATGGAATGACGATCCATAGTGCTTTTATTTTTCATCATTGAGCTTTAAAATGTTGTAAGAAAATACAAGCAACTGGACATAATGATTCAAGATGACCTAAGTATTTCTTACATGGATTTTGATATAGCAAGTTAATACAAGCAACTTGATATAATGGATCAAGTTGACCTGAGTACTGCTTGCAGAACAGACAAGGATTATCTCCTTTCATGCATGACTTGGAACGTCCTCCTTGATCTTTTGTCGATCATATCTTGAGACAAGTTCATACCGTAGTAAGAGATAAACCATTGTCGAGTTTGGATGAGGCAGTAGGAACCAAGGATGGAGCATTATACCTGCAATTAAACAGTATAAATAAAGAATAAAGAATATGGACCCTCCATAATGGTGCATGCTCATATGGTTGAGGTATACGCTATAGTCAGCAAGCCATAATGATCCATGACTGTATGTTGCATATGATCACATAGCTTAGTGAACTTCCCACGTAGACACCATTAGTACATGCCCCAGAACTTCATTGAAATAATTCGTAGAAGACATTCAAACAATGCTTAGGAACCATCCTGGCCACTCTAATCACTCGTGGATATCCCAAAGTAGCATAGGAACTTGAGATATATATATATATATATATATATGAATGAATAACCTACAAATTAACCAAGTATGTGATATCTTAAACAAAATTTTCTTGTCAAAGAATGTCATTTTGTCTTTGTTTTGGTAAGGAAGGATGCATCCTTGTTGAAGACAGTTTGAGTGTTGATGTTAATTGTTTGGTCGATTTTGAGAAGTAATCATCGTGCGAGTATTTTTCAATGCTTGTTTGGTATCTGCTTGGATGAGTACGCACAATGTGTTGCCATGTTTTTCAGTTTGATTTTCGATGTTTCTTTATGTTTTTGGATTTTGTGAGACATTTTGAATGTTTTTGGTATTTTGCGAGATAGTTTTGAATGTTTTTGGATTTTGTGAGTGGTTTTGAATGAAGAACTCAATGAATCACAAGACAATGTAGTATCCACTTCCATCAAACTAGATTAAGGGTTTTGCCCCCAGTTTAGACATGACTATGAGAAAGCGGGATGCCAGACACATGAAGTACTATCCTTGATTGTAGATCAATAACAAGCCATGACTTTGGATGGATGGATGAGTGGATGAAATGAATGTGATCACAACAAGTCTGAAAGACAATGGAGCCATAGCCTTTACGAGTGGCGCTTGTTTGCCAGTTTTTCGCCATCGTACTTACCCAAGGTGCCACCGGAGTGGTTATTCACCGTTTGGATGCATGATTTTTCTTTACTATTTTGATGTTTTTGTATTTTCTTCAAGACCTTTTTCTGAATGTTTTTGGTGTTTTTCCCGATATGCATGGGAGCTTGATGCTCTGTGTAGCTTATGTATAAAACCATTTGAGGTGCATGTTGTTGATTGGATCTGCTAGCGGTTCTTCTTCTGAAGTAGCCAACTGATATACCCCAGACCCAAATACAACAATGATAACATATGGACCTAGCCAGTTTGATTCAAACTTTCCCTGATGTTCCCGGTTGGGTTGGTTATGAGGATTCTCTCTTAAAACAATATCACCTACTTCAAATGTACGAGGTCTAACTCGGTGATTGTAGCTTCTGCTCATGCGTTGTTGATAGGATTTGAGGTGACTGTATGTAGCTTGTCATTTCTCATCAAGTATCTCTAAGTCTTGGAGACGGGATACTCTATATGCTTCATCATCGATGAGATTGTGCAAGGAAACCCATAGTGATGGTATCTCAACCTTAATAGGTAAAATAGCTTCTGCACCATAGATCAATGAGTAGGGAGTTGCGCCTATAGGGGTTCAAATGCTAGTTCGATATGCCCATAGTGCTGGATTCAATTACACATGCCAATCACGATCGGCATCATTGACTGTCTTCTTTAGGATCCTCAATATGTTCTTGTTTGATGCTTCGGCTTGACCATTTCCTTGTGGGTAATAGGGAGTGGAAAAGCGGTGTTGGATGTGAAATTTCTCACAGAGTTCATAGACATCCTGATTTTTGAAAGGAAGACCGTTATCTATGATGATGGACATGGGTACACCATACTGGTAGATGATGTAATTAAGGATGAATGAGGCGATCTGCTTGCCAATAACTTGGGTAAGTGGAACAGCTTCAATCCACTTTGTGAAGTATTTGGCGGCGGTAATAATAAATTTATGGTCGTTGGATGAAGATGGATGAATTTTACCCACAAGGTCAAGGCCCCATTGACAAAAAGGCCATGGTGTTGTGATTGGTTGCAATTCTTATGTTGGTGCATGTATCAAGTCTCCATGAACTTGGCATTTCTTGCATTTTCGGACAAAGTAATAGGAGTCTTTTTCCATGGATGGCCAATAGTATCCAGTGCACAAGAGTTTCTTGGCTAGTGACGGACCGCTTGCATGAGTTCCACAAATTCCTTCATGTACCTCTTCCAAGGCCTTTGTTATCTCATCTTGTTCCAGACATCAAAGGAGAGTACCATCAAGACTGCGTCGGTATAGGGTTTCAGCAATAATGGTATATCGAGCAGTTTGGCGAATGAAGGTTTTACGTTGGTTATTCGATTGGTTAGGAGGAAGTGTGTGATCACGGAGGTAGGTATAGAACTCACCATACCATGGGGATTCATAACCGATAAGGTGACATATCATCTCAGATTCGGGGATATCATAAATGGGAATCCAAAGCTGTTCTACAAAGAACTTGTAGTGTGTTGAATTCTGTGGAAGATCTAGGAGAGATGCGATAGTAGCCATAGCGTCAGCAACTCAATTATGATCTCTTGGTATCTGGTCAAAGGTGATAGTAGTGAATGATGCCTTTAATTTGTCCACCATTTGTTTGTATGGCATGAGTTTGTCATCCTTTGTCTGATATTCATCAGTTGCTTGTCGAATGACTAGTTGAGAGTCTCCATATACTTGTAGTTCTTGTAACTTCCATTGTATGGCTAGCCTGAGTCTTGTGATCAAGGCCTCATACTCTATTGTGTTGTTGGTACATGGAAATGTGAGCCTGTAAGACTTCGAGATGTTGTCACCTTGAGGTGTGATAAAAAAGATTCCTGCCCTCGAGCCATGCCTAGTGTATGAACCATCAAAGTATAGTTTCCATGGTTGTGTTGTTGTGATCATGAATATCTCTTCATCTAGAAAATTGGAAATGAGAGGATGATCGCCTATGAGTGGTGCATCGGCCAACTGATCTGCCATAAGTTGACCTTTGATAGCTTTACGGTCCACATACTCAATGTCAAATTCACTAAGAATCATCACCCATTTGGCCAAACGACTTGGCAATGTTGCTTTGCTAAGTAAGTATTTGAGTGGGTCGATCTTCGCAATGAGCTATACTTTGTGTGTTAACAGATAGTGCCTTAATTAAGTGGCTACCAAGATCACTGCTAGGCAAGCTCGCTCAATAGGGGTGTAATTGAGTTCATAACCAACTAGTGTGCGAGAGATGTAGTAAACAGCACACTCTTTCCCTTATGCATTATGTTGTGCCAGTAGTACACCCAATGATGTACTTGTTGCTGAAATAGAGAGTAATAGAGGTCTACTCGGATCTGGTGGGACCAGCAATGGCGTAGTCATGAGATAGTCTTTAAGCATCTGGAATGCTTGCTGGCATCTAGTATCCCATTGAAAGCAGATGTTTTTGTGTAGTAGATGTGTAAAGGGGTGACACTTATCTGCCAGTTGTGCAATGAATCTTCAGATGGATTGTAGCCATCCTTGTAATGTCCTTAGCTGACTAATGTTCTTTAGAGGTGGCATGTCCATGATTGCTTTAACCTTTGCTGGATCAACCTCAATACCTTTGCTTGAGACAATTTATCCTAGAAGCTTCCCTGAGGTTACTCCAAAGACACATTTCTTTGGGTTGAGTCAAACATGATATTGTTCCAATCTATCAAATATTTTATCTAATATGTCTCGATGACCTTCTCTGGTGAGTGATTTTGCTAGTAAGTCATCAACATAATCTTCCATTATGGTATGTATCATGTCATGGAAGATGGTGGTCATTGCTCATTGATAGGTTGCTCTTGCATTCTTGAGACTGAAAGGCATTACATTCCAGCAGTATGTGCCCCATGGACATGTGAAGGTTGTCTTATGTTGATCCTTTGGTGCAATCTTTATCTGATTGTATCCTGAAAAGCCATCCATGAGTGAAAGCATGGCATGTCCTATTGTTAGGTCCACTATGATGTTGATGTTTGGTAGGGGGAAGTCATCCTTAGGACATGCCTTATTCATATCTTGAAATTCAGTACAAATACGGATGCCCCCATTTGTTTTGCCGACAGGCACAATATTGGATATCCAATCTGTATAATCAATTGGTCTAATGAAACCAACATCTAGGAGTTTCTTGAGTTCTGCTTTGACTAGTACTACAATCTGAGGATGCATCTTACGAAGCTTCTGCTTGATAGGTTTGGCTCCTTATGCTACGGTGAGGTGATGCATGACTAAATCAGGATCAAGCCCAGGCATGTCTGCATATGACCATGCAAAGTTGATCTGACGCTTTTGAAAGAACTCTACAAATTGAGGCTATTCCTCTGGAGTTAGAAGAGATGCCAAATGTATGTGGTGAGGAGTTTCAGGAGTCCCCACGTTGTATTCTTTTGTTTCCTCGATGAGAA
This sequence comes from Cryptomeria japonica, assembly GCF_030272615.1. Classification (NCBI taxonomy): domain Eukaryota; kingdom Viridiplantae; phylum Streptophyta; class Pinopsida; order Cupressales; family Cupressaceae; genus Cryptomeria; species Cryptomeria japonica. The sequence continues at coordinate 222,240,607 of NC_081411.1, read as the reverse complement.
TCGTTGATCGTTCCTGTTGTGTACTAGCAGGGAGAATGTTAAACCTTTCATCCGCCGGCACCTTAGAGAGGTTTTCACCATTGGATACGCTCTTTCTTTTTACTTTTGTTGGATCAAATAGTGCCACGGTGTGGTTTTCACTAGAAGACCCATGTTTTATTGTTATATTTTTGCAGCGGAAAGGTTTGGCATCCACCCCAAAGTATGTTGCTCTATTAAGTTTAATGGCGAATCTAGCTTTGTGATCCCTGCTTGGTATGTTATCCCGTAGTTCTAAAAAGTCAATGATTGCCTCATCATTTTGGAAAAGGTCAAGACATGGGGGATTAGGTTGGTTCCATTTGATGAGTTCAGGATGGATAATGGGCATTACCTCATCGATTAGGTTAAGTTTGTTAGATGTGTCAGTGAGGGTTAAGACGTTATGGTGAAGGTCATTGATGGTACTCTCCCTATCAGAATCAGGCATAGGATGTGACGTAGGGTCTGTGGAAGAAGTTTCCAGCTTGGGAACCCAAGAGGTCTTTATCTGTGCTTCTCTATAAATAGGGATGTCTTTGCGAGGTGGAGGTAGTGATGTGTCTTCCTCATCTGAAGTATTAAGCTGGATGGAATCAAATTCCCATTCATGTGAGTCGATCTTTGAGTCACTTTCCAGTATCCTATTACTATACCATACTGGGATGTCCTTTGAGTTAAGCACTGTGGGTGTGACCAGTTGATGTACCATTGTAGATGAAATGATCGGTGTTGCAGGAAGGATGATGGGGATCAATGAATCCGATACGGGGGGTATCGATAGTGTTGACTCTGCTGCTTCTACTGGAACTACTGGTGTCGTAGATACTGTTGTGGGTTCTGATACAGTTCTGCTACTAATGGTGCTATTGATGTTATGGCTGCTGCTGGTGAGGTTGTTGGTTTGTTTGGTGGGATGATTAGCGTTGTAGATGGTTGTGTTGGGATTCTTAGCCTCAGTGGGGCAGTTGTGATGGTGTTTGATGTTGCTTTTATAATCAAAGGTGTCCTCTTTGCAATAGGATGATATAGCGGTTTGCTGGGTTTTCCTTTAAATCTTAGCTTAGGAAGGATCTCCTTTTGAAAGCCTAGGCCTGTATTATCCTTAGGCTTTAATTCCAGCTACAGCGGTTCATGTCATCCTTGTTTGTAAGATCCCAAAGCACTCTGACCATCGTAACCCATTCTTTGCATAATGAGGAGGCCTTTGCCATACTGATCTGTGGGAAGCTTAGCTTGCGGCATATCGGTGGTGATGGGATCTTTATAGATCCATTCTGCTAAGTCCTCATCTCTGGTTTCTTCTTCTTGACTCTTCCCTAGGATGAAAGGCGTCAAAGGACATGCTAGCCTGATTAGTGGTTGTTGAAGTAACCGCTAAGGTTTACCATGTGTTCTAGGAGAAGTGGGCATTTGTCCCACACAAAAGAGTTGACTCAAATTGTATTCTTTAGGACCTTCCTCTGCTATTTTCATCTTAAGCTTTTCTTGCTTGGGTATAGTGGTTTTTGAACTGGTAAGAGAGGCTGGACTTATGTATGAGGTGGAGGAGATGGCTTCTCTATTGTTGGGAACGGTAATCTCTAGTTGATGACTTATATTATGACAATATGCAAAGGGATTTGCATTGCCCAGGATTGTGATCTCTACACCATTATGTGGGAACTCGATATACTGATGGTAGGCGGATGGAATAGCTTGCATGGCGTGTATCCAAGGTCTTCCTAACAATAGATTGTATGGCATAGGAAGGTCCAAGACTTGACAGATAATGTGTTTCACCACAAGGCCCACTCAGATTGGTAGTACCACAACTCCTTTGGATGAACGCTCTGCATCGTCATAGGCTTTGATTGTGATCTTCTTGCGGGGATCCACTGATTCTATTGCATATCCCAAAGCTATGACCAACTACAGTGTACAAATATTTAGGCCGACTCCATTATCGATCAAGACTCGCTTGATCCTATGCTGGTTGATAAATCTTTCAATGTGTAGTGAAGCATTATGAGGTTGCTGGAAGGAAGAGTTGTCACTTTCAGAAAAAGTGAGACAAGGTGATGACTTTAGATTTCCAACCATGGCTTGGAATTGATATGTATTTAGGTTTGCAGGGACTGACGCCTCTTGGAGAGCTTGATCCAAGATTGTTTTATGGGATGGAGATAGGCGCAATAGCTCTAAGATAGATATCAATGCGGGCATTTTGTCTAATTGGTCCACAAGGTTATACTTTTTTGGGATAGATGGGGTGCCTTGTGGAGCTGCTTTTATGGTAATCTTGTTATGACATGTAACAACATTGCAAGTGGAACTGGGATTTTTAATGGTAATAGTTGCAATTTGTTCATCGGCATCATATAGGTGATTCGCAGTGTAATTATACGCGGCTTGTGTATAATCGATAGTATCTGTGTTTCTCCCAGTGGAAGGACCCCTTTGATCATGTGATGGAAGTAGATTTTTAAACATAAGATGATCATTGTTTGTTGTCTTTGGGTCATGTCTTTCGATTTCGATTTCACCTCGGTCAATAAGATCCTGAATAAGATCTTTCAATCTGTGACAATTGTTTGTCTTATGTCCTCTCCCTTGATGGAAATCACAATGTCAATATCCCTCCACCATGAAGGTTTGACTTGAGGTTCATAGTTTGATGTTTTGGGTAGGGTTACCATATTTTGAGAAACCAGTTGTCGTAATACTATTTCGATGGGTTCCCCTAAGGGAGTGTATGTTCGCTTTGGTTTTTGTTGACGCGGTTTGGGTTTATCGTGAGATGTGATGTGGCCTTGATTTGGAGGAGCAACTGTGTTAGTCTGAGGTGGGGGATTATGTCCTGCAAATCGAACTACAGGTTGTGCACTTTTGATAGTTCTTGCATCCACAACCCCGTCATTGACAACATTTTTGTTTTTATTCCAGAAGCTTGGTTTGTCACTATTGAAGCATGGGCAAGGACCATCTTTTGGCTCATTATAGATTTTGATAAGTCCTTTCTTGATGAGAGCCCGCTCACATTTTAAGCCTTTGGTGATCATGTCATTGAAAGAGTTTGTGTCTTTGACATCCAGGTGAAACTCCATTTCTTCGTTTAAGTTGGAAATAAATATTTCCACTAGTTCTTGTTTAGGTAACTGAAGAGAATGTCTGCTAGAAATTTGACACCATCATTGTAGGAAGACTGAGAATAGTTCACCTGGTTTTTGTTTAGTGTTACATAGATCAGCCATGGTGATATCACATTCAATGTTATGTGAGTAATGTGCCAAGAACTTCTGAACTAGCTCTTCAAATGTCCTAATGCCACCTGGTAATCGAGAAAACCATGATGTGATTGTTCCTCCCAAGCTTTGGGGAAAAAGGCGCATGAGGTACGTATCTTCGTATGCCACTTTGAGGCAAGCTGAATGGAATTCTATGACATGATCGCAAGGATCTCCTTTTCCTCTATACTTTTCAAACTTGGGTGTTTCAAACCCTCGTGGAAAAGGTGGCATATAAAGATTCCTATCAAAGGGATAGGGACAAATGTCATTGAGTGAAAATTGATTATTCTTTACGCCACTACGAAGCTGTTGGGCGAGATTTTCAACTTGTTGCCGCAACATCTCTATGTCATTTGGAGGAGGAGGTGGTGGTGGATTACCTTGAGGAATGTTATATCTAATGTGATCTCTACCTCTTTCTTCCTCATTGTGACTTTGTCATTCTGATGCTTGTCTTAGTTGTGCGAGATCAAAGTCAGAGGGGAGTTTGGCTCCTCCTTGAGTGAGTTTTAAAAAGTGAGCATCCACATTGCTCCTAAGTATTTCATCAAAAAGTCTGTTAAAGAGAGGGTTGTGTTGAGCCCTTTCTATTGTTGCGGGAGTAGGAGTACTTGGGTTTTCGTCATTCACATTTCCTCCAAGTGCTTCTTGAAATTCATTAATATTTTCCTCCTCTTCTTCTTCAATTTCTATTTCTCGTTGCCTTGACTGTGATTGGGTATGAGCCATTTTGTTTACAAGTTTTTGTTGAAGTTGGGTGAGTTGTTGATGAAATGAAAGATTTATGGTTGGTGTGGTGTGTTACATATGGATCTCTAGCACTTAAAGGTGGATGTGACCAAAATTATTTCTTTGAATTTGCTTGTTGTGTTTTGATAAGTTTTTGATGTGATAAGGTGTAGAGAAATCTGAGATGTGTTACAGACTTAACTACCTAGTAATGAGAGGATTCACTCATAAACTAGTTTTAACCTGCGTAGATATGTCTCTTAGGATGAGCTTATCCTAGATGTAGAAACAATCTAAAAGTGATTTATTGTGTTTGATTTCAAGCAATATCCAAAAGAGAATTTAGGACAAGAACCTCTTAATGTTTTGAGAGTTGAAATGAAGTGATGACGTGAAGGTGAGAAATGGATGAAATGTTTAACTTCAATAAAAGCTTTGTGTCACAAATGGAACAAATTCTACCTCTTCTCTTTCAGGCGTTGGTCGCATTTCTCGAGCTACGTTGTATGTGATACAAATGTCTGGGAAGAAGTTGGGATTGATCTTGCCTCCTTGGTTTTTGTGATAACTCAAAGCTCTATATTGCATAAAAGCTCTGAGGTTCAATGACTCTAAATCAAATTCTTTTGATTTCCCTTGAAGGTATAGACGCATGTGATGTAGAAAAGCTCTATGAGAGACAAAGATTTGTCTATTTAGATAGAAGAATTTCCTCCTTTTGATCAAAGCCTTTGAGCTCAATGGTCTTCTTTTCAAGTTGAAGTTTTGATGAATATTCTTCTTTCTCAAGATGTGAAGAATGGTCATATAGTTTGATACTCTTCTCTTTGTTTTTGATCTTTTGGTTGGATGAATACTTGTTCTCATTTTTTGAATTTTATGATGTTTCTTTGACAAGAAAACAAAGCAAGCACACAAACACAAGAATGTTGCCTTAAAGGCACAAATGAGTATGGGTCTAGACCAACCCAATTCTTGGACTTCTTATGACCCTTTCCTTTAAGTGTAGTTTTAGGTGTTTTTCTTTTCAAAGCCTGAAGTCGACTCAATTTGCACTTGGTCTTGACTAAAATGAAAACACTTCAAACACTTTGTAACCCTAAGGTCAAATGGCCAGTTGCGATAAATTCAGCCCACATCTTGATATTTCTTCGACTTTGGTACTACATAGCTTATGAATCTCATCATTATGAATCTCATCATGGCAGGTAAGGATGTGATATACTAAGTCTTGCATGAGCATAACAAATAGATGATCCCTATGATGGGGGAGTCACCACTTTCATCAAGCTACAAGTGACTTTTCAAAAAGCTATGTTTCTACTCAAGGAAATATGTATGGTGAGTATCTTGGGAGCAAAACCATCTATGCTCTTGCACTGAATTATATCACAAATATCCTCAATCAATAGAATGGGTGGGCTACTACTTAAAGGTGTTTAGTAATTTTTGATATCTTTGGACATAAGTTCATTCTGCAGTTACTCACTTAAGAGCCGTGTAACTTGTGGTGGGGCCCATTTGTCCTTTCAGCAAGTTACACTGTAGGAACAACTATACCCAAGGCTACAGCTTTCGCTCTCACCTGATTTCTATAGTGGCTCAAAGGATTTACCACGTGAGGTCGTTCCAAAGAGTGATGTGTCTCTTGGCAGGCCTCTCTTAAAAAGATAAAAATTTGAGTGTTACTAACACTTTTCTCTTGCACCTAGAACCACGAAAGCCAAGGGAGAGGATAGTGTGTGTTAGAAGTAGGACCACTCGACCAATTCTTTTTCACAAGTGTGCCAAACACGAAATTCACTTGTTTGTTTTAACTTGTCATTGCAATGTGATCTAACTATTTGGATATGTTGCTCCAACAATCATGGTGTTCTTTTTAACTTTCAAAGGCAAACTAGGAACTTTGAAATCTTGGTCAACTGAATTGAAAAACACATTTTTGCTTGAAGTAAAATCGCTTGCAAAATGAGACAAGTGGATTGTGAATTATTATTTGCACCAAAATGGAAGTGTTGATTGTGAATCTTTAGTTTGATGCAAGAAATAAATTTGTCTTGTTGATTTTAAGCACCAAAAGAAAAATTAAGCCTAACTTGCAAGAAACAAAGTTTGTTTTTTTTTGTGAATTTTAGAGCACCAAAAAGAAGTGATCCTAGCTTGCAAGAAATGAAAAATTACCTTTGTTCATTTTTAGAGCACCAAAAACAAATTTGTCCTAACTTGCAAGAAATGAAAAATTGCTTTGTTCAATTTTTAGAGTACCAAAAACAAATTTTTGCCTTGTAAAGGAGTTAGTTTAGACCTGCCAAAGAAACAAATAGTTAGTAAAATCCAAACCTAGGGGGGCTTCCACGAGCCTCAGAAAAAAATCACTTTTTCGGTTACAAGGTCTTTTTTACAACGTTCTATTACAATAGCGCTAGTCTATGTGAAAACATAAGCGCTATTTAACAAAAACAAGTTAATACCGAGACAAAAGCGCTAAAAGAAAAAAATTGATAGCAAATGCAAAAGCGTCAGAACAAGTACAAAAGCGTTATTTAAGCTACAAAAGCGCTAAATAAAGGTCAATAGCGCCAAACTTGAGACGATAGCACTATTGTAAAAATAATAGCACTAGAATATCAAGTTGCAATAGCACTACAATGCGATCAAAAGTGCTAAAGCACGACCTGTGTGTCAAGTTCAACATTCAAACATGTTAGTTGGTTTTTTTAAAAATTGTTTTGGGTGTTTCGATTCACGTCGGGTTCACCAAATGATGCTCTACAAAAGAGGGTTAGAAAATCTGTTCGAAGACAACACACACATAAGAGCAAAAATGTTAGTGTTAGCAACAAAAGATTATTCTAAACAGGCATATCAAAAGACATACTAAAAGCATGAGAGAATATTTAACTAGGAAAGTAAATATGATGAGGCATCTCCAAATACCTCATAACATGCTCTTAGCTCCTTCTCCTTTGTTCCTCTCCTCTCCAAGTCCCAAACTAGTGTAGCTCTCAACAACTTTTTGCACTATGGATGCTTATGGAGGTTTGAGATTGAAGTATTTGCTCTAAATGTGAATAAAAAGCTAATACTAGATGCTATGATGCTAAAATGATTTATTTTAAACCAAAGTGACAAGATATTAGTGATTTATGCTAAATGCTCTCTAAAATTCTCTATAACTTAGATGCATACAAGTTTTCAGGATCTGGATTATGAAGAAATGGGCTCTATTTATAGGAAAAATGGAGCAATGGATGGTGAAAATTGTGTAATCTCAACAAGGGTCAGGATTGAATGGTATTCAATCCATGTGAAGGCTTTCAACTCAATCCCAGGATGACAAGTGTCAATGTGAGATAGGTTGAGAGGAGAGGGAATAAGCATTAAATGCTTGACATGACCAGTTAACTTGGGGGTTAAGGTCAAGGTTAGGTTGAATGAATAAATTCTTTATTCAAAGAATAAAGCTTTTATTCAATGAATAAACTTTTGTGCAAAGGCAAAAGGGATAACCATGGTCAAAGCAATAAATGCTTGAGGAGACACATGAGTACAAGTTGAAATAACCATAAATGGTTATGTAAGAGCCATAAATGGTCATGTAAGAGCCATTAGTGGTTTTGGAAGACTTTGGAGGTTAAATTGTTGAACACACAAAACATTTAATCCTTTTCAAAGACTTTGAAGTCTTTGAGAAGTGACTCCAAGTTGCTTAGGAATGTGACAATAATTAGGGGATGGATTAGGTTAATTAGGAAGGGTTTAGAAGAATCTAGAAGTGGGTTAGGTTTGCAAGTGGATTTGGTAGGTGAGGAAAAATAGGATTTTAAATAAATTATTTATTTATTTAAAATAGTTGTGCAACTTGCATTTGTAGGAAAATGCAAGTGGGTGGAGGATAAAGGTGATTTAAATAAATGTTAATTTATTTAAATGTGAGAGATGAGATTTTGGGGGATTTAAATAAATATTAATTTATTTAAATGTGAGAGAAGATTTAATTAAACAAATATGATTTATTTATTTAATTAATGGTCTGAAATTGGTTAAGTGAATTAAATCAAATAATTTATTTAATTAATAGGAGAAGAGGGTTAAGATGAATTAATTAAATATTAATTTAATTAATTATTGATTGATGGTTAAATAATCAAATAAATATTAAATATTCATTTAATTAAGTGGACAGATTTATGTTACTACAGAATGATTTTGAGAATTTTGTATAAATCGTCGACGAATTGTTCTATATTCATTTTTTGTATATATAAATACCCATGAGCTGATTTTTACATGTTTAGGAGAATAATTTTGTATATTTAAATGGCAATGAGCTGATTTGTACATATGTACATGCCAAATTTTATATATTAAAATGGTGATGAGCTGAATCGCACATATTGTAATGCCAAATTTTGTATAAAAGTCCATGAGATGATTTGTAAGACATTTTTTTGTATAATCATATAGACAAGAGTTGGTTTGACCATATTTAGAGGCAAATTTTTGAATAATATGTGACAATGTTTTGTGACTATTTTGTGTGTCAATGTTTTGAGTATATGTGATGTGTCCTTGGTCAATCATGAGCATTATTGATTCTTGTATAATCATGGAGAATTATTTGAGTCATTATCAGGTCATAGGGGTCATAGATTGAGACTAGATACAATTTGAGCAAAAATTGTCATTGTTGTCAAAAAAATTGTCAAAAAAGTTGTCAAGCAACTTCTACATTGCGTCGGTACGATATGACTCTCGATGTTCTGGCACTTTGGGATGCATGATAGGGGCATGCCTAGCGTAAACCTGCCAACCTAGACACTCTCGCGATGTTGGTTTGTGCACACGACGAACCGAATCAATTCTAGCCAATCTGGCAACTTTGCATTGCATGCAACTGATGGTTTTTGCAGCAGACAAAAAAATACTACCAATTGAAAATGGCTCTGACTCGTCAAAAATTGAGATAGGACATTGTAGAGGAGACTCGCACAATGCCACGGGTTCAAACGGATCAACCATATGTGTCCTGGATTTGAAGAAATAGTCCATCAAATTTTGACAATTTTTTGGACTCGGGGCACTTGAGAGCTCGCACCGGTACGGTATGACTCTCGACATTTCGGTGCTTTGGGATGCATGAAAAGGGCATGCCTAGCATAAAATTGCCCACCCAGATGCACTCGCAATGTCAATTTGTGTACACGATGAACCAAATCAATTCTAGTCAATCTGGCAACTTTGCATTTAATGCAACTGATGGTTTTTGCAGTAGGCAAAAAAATGCTACCAATTGAAAATAGCTCTGAATCGTCAAAAATTGAGATAGGTCATTGTAGAGGAGCCTCACTCAACCCCATGGGTTCAAACGGATCGACCATATGTATCCTATATTTGAAGAAACGGTTCATCAATTTTTGACAATGTTTTGGACTCAAGGCACTTGAGAGATAGCACCGATACAGTATGACTCTCGATGTTCCAGCGCTTTGGGATGCATGACAGGGGAATGCCTAGCATAAACCTACCCACCCAAATGCTCTCACGATGTCAGTTTGTGCACGCGACAAACTGAATCAATTCTAGCCAATCTGACAACTTTGCATTACATGCAACTAACAGTTTTTGTAGCAGGCGAAAAAATGCTACCAATTGAAAATGGCTCTGACTCATCAAAAACTGAGACAGGTCATTGTAGAGGAGCCTCACTTGACCCCATGGGTTCAAACAGATTGACCATATGTGTCTTATATTTGAAGAAACGGTCTATCAAATTTTGACAATGTTTTGGACTCAAGGCACTTGAGAGATTGCACCGGTACAGTATGACTCTCGATGTTCCAACGCCTTGGGATGCACAATAGGGGAATGCCTAGCATAAGCCTGCCCACCCAGATGCTCTCACGATGTCGGTTTGTGCACACGACAAACTGAATCAATTCTAGCCAATCTGGCAACTTTGCATTGCATGCAACTGATAGTTTTTGCAGCAGGCGAAAAAATGCTACCAATTGAAAATGGCTCCGACTCATCAAAAACCAAGATAGGTCATTGTAGAGGAGTCTCACACGACCCCACAAGGTCAAAAATATTGACCATATGTGTCTTGGATTTGAAGAAACGGTCCATCAAATTTTGATAATTTTTTGGACTCAGGGCACTTGAGAGATTGCACCAGTACGGTATGACTCTCAATGTTCTAGCACTTTGGGATGCATGACAGGGGCATGCCTAGTGTAAACCTACCCACTTAGATTTGCTCATGATGTTGGTTTGGGCACATGACAAACCGAATCAATTCTAGCCAATCTGGCAACTTTGCATTGCATGCAACTGACAGTTTTTGTAGCAGGCAAAAAAATGCTACCAATTGAAAATGGCTCTGACTCATCAAAAACCGAGATAGGCCATTATAGAGGAGCCTTATGTGACCCCATGGGTTCAAATGGATCGACCATATGTGTCTTGGATTTGAAGAAACAGTCTGTCAAATTTTGACATTTTTTTGGAGTCACAGCATTTGAGAGATCGCACTGGTACGATATGACTCTCGATATTCCGACGCTTTGGGATGCATGACAGGGGCATGCCTAGCATAAACCTTCCCACCTAGATGCGCTCACAACATCGGTTTGTGCACACGATGAACTGAATCAATTCTAGCCAATCTGGCAACTTTGCATTGCATGCAACTAACGGTTTTTGCAGCAGGCAAAAAAATGCTACCAATTGAAAATGGCTCTGACTCGTCAAAAACTGAGACAAGCCATTTTAGAGGAGCCTCACGCGACCCCATGAGTTCAAATGGATCAACCATATGTGTCCTGGATTTGAAGAAACAGTCCATCAAATTTTGACAATTTTTTGGACTCAGAGCACTTGAGAGATCGCACTGGTATGGTATGACTCTCGATGTTCTGGCACTTTGGGATGCATGACAGGGGCATGCCTAGCATAAACCTGTCCACCTGGATGCGCTCATGACATTGGTTTTTGCACACAATAAATAAAATTTGACCATTACGAGCGTGAGGGTGCTCTCGCACCAAACACATATTGTTGTTTATATTCATATTGTCGATTTTTGTTGTTTAAATTCATATTGTTAATTACATATGCAAATATTCATTTAAATTTATAAAAGGGCAGCCACCAAATATAGCGAATACATAATAATGAACTGAATACAAGGAGTTTTGTAGGGTTAATTCAACATTTTAGAAATTTTATCAAATCATATTCCACGATTGCAATGTTTTATATCATATATTTTTGTTGTTTATATTCATATTGTTGATTACATATGCAAATATTCATTTAAATTTATAAAAGGAAAACCACAAAATACAATGAATACAAAATAATGAAGTACACATTTATTAGATCGAATATCGATATTTATATATATATATAGAAAAAAAGGCATGTCTGCCAAGTCAATACAAGTATTACAAAAATGTGGCATATGCCATGTCCAAATTGATATACAATAAAAATGTAGAATATATCTACATGTATTGGGCATTCTATGACCAAAACTAACACTATATGATCCTAAACTTGTGGTGGATCATCAAAATCAAGCCTCTTCGATGCAATACGTGGCTTTGTAGATGGTTGCAAAACCACAATTCAAAAGCCAAGTTAGAATTCTTTTGTAGAAATAGTTCACAATTAACAACATAACTTTGCATTTAACTTTAATTCCTTTGCAATTGAAATGTAGATTACCTCATCGGATGAACTAGGAGCTAATGTCTTCGCTCTCCTCTCCTTGTCACTCTTAGGAGTTTTCTTGAAGATATACTTAAATGGATCCACGTTATGGTTGTACCACAAAGGGGTCTATTGTAGATTAAATGTACAATTAGTACAATGTACTAACATAAATATATCAAAAACACTTAAAAGCTAGAATATAGAGAACAATGACGTACTTGTGCCTGAGATGCTTCTCCAATGGACTGAGGATGGCTCACCATCAATGTAGAAATTGTCGCTATTACCTATACAAAAAATGTTCAAAGATTAAATACAATTAATATAATGATAAGTATTGAAGGTTAAAAACAATTAATTTTACATATCAAACAAAAGTGTATCGGATCCTGAGATGTTTCTCCAATGCAAGGAGGAGGGTTCACCATTGATGAAATGGGTATGGATATTTCCTATATGAAAAAATTATAAGATTATAATATATCACAAGTTCACATGTATGCGTGCATATAATCATGAAATCAAGAAAATAAAGTAGAGATACATACCTCCGCCCTCTCTTGATCCATGGGCGAATCAGGTGCATTCAACAAATCCACATAGCTCAATGGTCATTGTACATGTAAAATAGACAAAAAACACTAATTAATCTACAAAACCCCAACTAATACTTGATTTCAAAATTTTCAAACAATTGTACAACTAAAAATGTGTTCAATTACCTTCTTCCTACATTTTGGCATCTTCGAGGAATTCTTTTTCTTAGGACGAGCCCTAGACGCGGAGGGGATACCCTAAAAAACAAAATTAACATGAGATATTAGTACAGATAATAAATTAAACATAATTTTAAAAATCTAAAATGAAATGACTTGCATGTTCCATCAAAACAATACATAAAAAGGGTTGTACAAAATATGATACCGTATAGCCTTGTAGGCCAAAATCGATCGCTGAGAGCGTGATGTCATCAATCTGGGATATTTTGTCCCCTGTCAACACCTACAAACCAGAAATCGAACCAAGAATTAAAGATAGTTAGTGTATCTTGTATTTTTTTGAATTCAAAGTGTACTATTCTATTTTAACATGTTACAAAATTTATACCTCAGGCATCGAAGTTGCAGCTATAGTAACTGGGGGAGGAGTATGGGATACCGCTACTACACCCTGAAATGCATATTATTTGTCTCAATTTAAATCAATGTATAAATGAAAATTCATTTATGTAATTACAAATTTAAAGTGACTAATATATAAAATGCTATGAATTCAAATCAACACACCTGTGTCTGTGGCTCATGGGCAAACACCATGTCCATCAACTCATCTGTCAGCGTGACAGCATGAAATCCTCAACCGTGTGGGCCTAACATCTACTCTCGCAAATCGTGCACAGATGAGATGAGGATCCATCTGCACTGGCTACATCATCTATCCCCGAGAATATCCCCGAGAAACTGACACACATATGCTAGATGGGCTCTTTGTTGCCACCTAATGGCTCATCATCCAATACAATAGGGTGTGCTAATGATGTCCCATGCTGGATGATGGCACCGGTCAATGTTGTGGCTGCCTGAAGAGTCTATAGCTCCATCGACTCTTTCAGCTCTACTGGGACAACCTGATGCACCTTGGGTTTGGGTGCTAGGGGGCGGCAACTCTCTGTGGGTAATCACCTATGGGCTCTAGGTCTATTTTGGGCAGAGCCACCACCTCTACCATGGAACTCTCTCATTTCAAAATAGTTTGGGCGCACATTGAGCACAAACTCACAATATACTTTTCTCAAAAAATATAATGGCACCTTAGAATTATTACAAGGTGGATCATCAAAGACCATCCACCACCTCTGCCAAAAAAGATTCTTCATCTGCGCATTGGTACACCAATGTATGAGAAACCTCTTTGCATTAAGAGGTAATGACTGACCAGTTTTGGGATCAACGAAAAGGGCACATATTTGTTGTTTAGTAATATTTTTGTTTTTTACTCCATCATATGATAGCCCATCAACATAGAATTGACGACAATTATCCCTAAAGCTTCCCCATTTGGTAATTTGTGTGGAAACAACTATGGCACCACTAGCTAATGTTTCTAAGCTAGTGGCGAGAGATTGATGATGCTCAAGTTTAGAATTTTTCAATTTAACAATCAGTCTAATGATTTTAGATGTATTTTGTCCTAACTATATATTAATTGCTCCTGTGTTTTGGGTGTGTGGTCAAAAGGAGGAATTGGGGGTTATTATTGTGTATTTTCAGGAGGTGCATTTGGTTGTTCTTGTGGGTTTTCAGAAGGTGCATTTAGTTGTTCTTGTTCTGGATTAGAAGAATCTGGTTTTTGAAACAAAAAATGAAAAAACCTAATCAAAATTAATGAAATTAAATTCAAAATGTAAAACAAATTGAACAAACGGGAAAGAAAGACAAAAATAAACAAAAACTAACCTTGATCCATAGCTTGGAGGACAAATCTAGCACCCCGTTCATGGTTTAAGAGAGGAAATAAGAAAAAAATGAAGTAAAAAACGCGCTATTCACAGGTAAGTGAGGCCCAGTTTTTTTTTTAAACTTTTTTTACCAAGCACCGCGTATGCAGTCATATTTGGATTATTAGCGTGTACGCGCTCTTTTTCCTATGAGCAGTGCATACGCACTCATTTTCCTAAAAGCAACGCGCACACGCTGTCTTCTCTAGGATCAAGAAGAACAAACCTAAGCACATATGTGGGAATTTCAAATTTTAAAACCACATACACGCTGCTTGTTTTTCCATGTTCTTTTTGGGTGGTGTCCACTTTTCTGACCACAATCTTTGTGCACATACCCCCTAATTGAAATAAAAATCAAATTATAAATTTTGCCTTTTGACACAGGGGTTTCACTTAGTGAACCTAGGTTATATCACATGTGCTCATGTTATACTAAAGAATCCCTCTATTTTCAAAAAGTATTGTCCTAAACTCCTTTTTTTCTACCCCCTTCCAATACACAACCCAGATTAAAAACCCCCTATTTTCACGAGATATTGTATTTTTTCATAGCTCAAATTAAAAAACCCATATTTTCACCAAATAGGCAATATATTTTTTTCAATTTTTGGGATATTAAACCCCCCAATATGAATGCATGTGATATAATATTGCCTAGCTAGTGAAGCCCCAATGCTTTTTGAGGTCAAGGCTAGATCTAGAATTGTAGTGCTTGAATCTAGATGATTATACCTTCAATAGGTGATGCAATTCTCTTAGGATAATGCTTCCACATGTTGATGCAATAGCATGATAAATCACATAAAATCCATCATGAAATCATAATTGAAACATAAATAGAAGATGCCTTGATTTAGTTCGTTACTCCTTGAATCAAATATATTCTTGAAGAAGAAGAATTACTCTTAAATTGATGATAATGCTAGCATGAGATAATATTACAAAAAATAATTGAGAGAGATGGCTTATATAGGGATTTCATAATTGAAATCACCTTTAGGCTAACTAAAATTTCATATATTTTTTCATGGGGCAGGCTTTGAATTAGATAAGACTACCAAATTATCGTCCCAAAATTTGGGGAAAAAGGTGCAAAACCATGGTAGTAGGTTTCCCTGGTCTTGACAACTTCTTTTTAACTTTTGAGGAATGCAAGAAAATGGGGTTATAATGTTGATTCCATCTTGGTGGCTCAAACCATAATGTATAAATATGTGAAATGTATCTTGTAAGTTGAAATTGGGGTAGGATTATGGATAAATCATGATATTGAAGAAATAAAGGGCACACCTAGAATTAAGGGCACAAGAGAGAGAGTGATGATGCAATAAACTAGAATAAGACCCATAATAATAATTAATTAAATAATAAAGGTCTTATAATAAATAGAGTAAAGGTAAATATTGAAATAGGTTCTAGGAGAGTGTGAAATGGGACACGCTAATAAAGGTGTACAATTTACAACGCTAAAAATTCATAATCTCTATTTCCTCCAAATAAGAATTAAATGAAAAAAATCATTACCTATTTTCTCTCTCCAAGTTTCACTTCCTCCATATTTTTTCCTTGCACCCTAAGAATTATCCTAATCACCTTCTAATCCTACATAATCCCCCTCTAAATATTTTCATATTCCCCAATCCTTGGATTAGGGAGGGTTCTCCCTCTTTTCATTTATTGACACCAACTATGCCATCTAAGATTTAAAGGGTTTCTCTTTTTTGGAATAAATACCACATGGCTCCTTAGCAAAAGGTACCCAAGTACCTTATTCAAGAAATTTTAAAAATTATTTCTTGTTTTCTCTACACATAACTATGGAGAGTAGGAAAAGGATTGCCTTTATGGAAAGATCCACCCTTGTTCTCCCAAGTTATAATCTCCCTCTCAAGCTCTCACATATTGCCACTAGGAAACATCATGTGTAGCTTGAGAGATCATCTCCCTCCTAGCCATTAATCTCTTCCCCTCTCATCCTATCCTTACATTCCTTCTCTGATCTCCATATATTTCAAACACAAATATTTTTCCATATCTTGCATTCAAATCTATTAAACACTATTATGCTATCAAAATAAATCAAGAATTTCTAATGGTATAAGAAAAAACTCAATGGACATGTAGAAAAGGTAGCACATCTTCCCATACTTCCCTAGTGAAATGGAAATGTATGAAAAGATGATCCACAAATTCCTCCTCCTAGCAACATAAAATACACCTATTAATGATCAAATTGTTTGTGGTTAGTCATCCACCAAAAGTGAGCAATTTTAGGTTTAATAGTATTATGGACCAAACCAATCTCCATCTAAACTCATTACTTTTAAGATAGTATTCTACCATAAAGTATGTAAAGGAAACCATTAACCTACCTGAAGAGGTTGGGGACCATATAACCTTGTAATTTTAACGAAGATCAAAGAACTAGCAATTTTCAATAGTTTCAATAAATTGGTATCTTGTTTCCTCTCAGGGAAAAATTTGAAGTGGGAAAGGCTTCCAATTAGTTTTTCCTTTGGTCTTATATAATAGTAAAAAAGGAGTACAATATATGATACTACAACTTCAAATAAATAATTTTAGATAATAAGCAATTAAAAAAATTAATTTTAAATTTTTGAGATGAGTGGATATGAAATTAGGTTATGATTAGCTTATATGTCAACTTCAAAATGAAAACATGTTTTTGCACACTACCCATTGAATGTTAGAGACTGTAGTGTCATAAAATTGCGGCCCCTATAGTTTTAACCACGTTTGGTGTCCTCACCTTGGCGACGACATCTCCTTCCTTAACCGGGCCCTATTTTTGCATTTCCAACCCTTCACTCTTCGTCCTTCATATCTTATGTCTGCTTTAAACCCTATCCGAGCCCCAAAATAGGGCAAGACAAGGGCATGGCACCCCTATCCCCCCCTAGGATAGTGGCGTGGAACCCATGTCCCCTAGGACAGGGGCGTGGCGCCCTTGTCCTCACCCCTTAAGGTGGTCCTATGTTCGGTCTACCTGATCTCCTATGCATTTCTTGTCTTCGGGGTTTGTTATTCCTTTTTGTCATCTTTCGGTGATTGAAAATTAATCCTTGAGGCATGTATAAAAGGGAATTAAATACCCTCATTCAATGATGGATGAACAACGAAAAGATAGATAGAGAGCATAAGGAGAAGATACAAGATTTCAAGGTCATCATCAAGCATCCAAGTCTTTCTCATTCATCCATGGGAGCAACATTATAACATTAATTTGCAAGCATGTGTGTGTGTTAGGGTTTTTGTCAGGTTACATTCCATTTCATACAACATTTGTGATTACACTCAAGAAGCAAAGCAATCATCATCAACAAGTTGCAGATCTACAAGGTATACATTTCCATTGTTTACATTCAAGCATTTGCAATTACTTTCTTTCTAGGTTGATTCCTTAATTGAGGTTTGACTGAGGAAAATCCCTATCCATAATCCCCCTTTCTTCTCTTTTCTATGTGTAGGTTGCAGGTGCACAAGTGTAATTGTAGGTTTGGGCTTCATTTGCAGAGACGGAAAACCCTTTTCATTTCGCGGATTTTGTGGCTAACCATGTATATTCCCGCCACGGTCCCAATGACTTTTCTCCATATTTGTAGGGCAGATCTACGTCAATTTAATTAGCTTAGATCTGAAGTTACAACATGATCCCGAACTGGTAGCACCTCATTTCACTCATTTCCTCTCTCTTTTCCACATAGTCAACAAGTCAACTTTCTCATTTACTAAAGAGGGTAAATCGCACTTTAACCATTTGCAATCCACTCATAATTCACATCCTTGTTTACCTCAGATTTATATCTATTGGATTCAAGCCCCTCTTTTGAATGTAAAGTTCTTCCCAAATGAAAATCATCCTAGTGGTTTCTTTTCTCTCTCCTAGGTGGGGAATCACTAGGATCCAATTTTCCACTTTACATTTTGGTGAACCCGACATCTTACACATTAATTCTTATTTCTCAATCTTAGATTTGATTAATTATAATTTGAATTTCAAATTTTCATTTTCAAGTTTGATCTATTTGCAAATTTTAGAGGTTAATTGCATAAAAACCCTAATTTTTCATTTTGAGAAAATTAAGCTTGTTAAGTGCAAAATTCTAATTGCTTTATTCTGAAAATTCAATGGTTAAATCATAAAACCCTAATTTTTAAGATCTTTTCATTTTCGACCTTTGACTGCAATTTTGACCGATCTAGACATCTTCAAATCGGTTGTTTTTTTGGATTCTGCATTAAAATCATAATCTCTATCATCCTTGAAAATTTCAAACAAAATTGGTTGGATCGTGTGCATTCCCGCCACGGTCCTTGACTTTTTTCCCAAAATTTTGGGAGACATAATTGACTGTATTGTTCTACTCAGATCTAGAAAATCTGTGTACTTTATCAATTTTAACTCTTTAAGGTCAAACACAAATTCAAATTCACATCTTCAAATTAATTTTCATAAAAAGGTCCTAATTTTAGATCTTCTTTTCCAGCAAATTCAAATTTCACTTAAGAGACTTTTAATGGAAATTAATAAATTGGATTTACTTTCTCTTTCACATGTGATTACATTAATTTTTGCATATATTTATCATGTGTTGGATAAGAGTTTCTTTCATTTCCTATTGCTTCTCTTCCTTCATAACACTTGGTCATATTGTATTGTTAGGATTTCCAAATTATTAGATCTCAAAGCTTTCATGTATCATTTATGTTGCATTATGGTGATGTTGTTAACAAAATGCATTTCCTATATTAATCATCTTAAAGCTTTTGTAGATCCTAACCTTTGTACCTCTCGTAGGGTATCTTGTGTGGATGAAATGAGATCTAATGCTTTACCCAATTATCTTTCTACAAGAGAGAAAGCATTGGAAAGTAATATGGATTCGTCTTCTTTTACACGTACCCTTGAGCAAGGGGGGCAATATTAAAACATCAACATTATTACATATTTAGATCCTCCTTATTCTCCTAAGACCTATCTTCAACATCAAAGTCTATGTAGGGAGGATGATGTCATGAATTTTATTCACGACCTTTCCCCTTGCATATAAATCACTAAAACTGATCTTTTAGATGATGACAATATTCATCCCCAATCTTCCAAAAAGGATAAGCTTGATAAAGGTAAAGAGATTCTCATTCCACATGATACTCCTCCTTCATCTACAAATCCTTTTTTGCCTCTTACTCATCAGATTTCAAAGAAATTCATGATCTTGTTCCACCATCTAGTCAATTGCAACATTCTTATAGTTGTGGCTTTCATATAATTACAAAACGAGGTTTAAAAGGACAAGGAATTGGGAAATTTGAGCATGGAATTTGTGTCCCTATAAATCCTCCTACACAAACTTCTACAAGAGGCCTAGGAAGTGGTACCCCTCTTTCTATGGACGAATTCCTTCAACTTCAAAACTTTAAAGACTACCTTCAAAAACAACAAATCAAGAGAGACCACAAGAATGCTTCTTCTTCAAAGTGTCCTTTTTGTTCATTTCATCAAACCCATGACCATAATGCTGACGATTACCCTAATTTTCAAAAATCTATTCAAGATGGCATAGAAAGTGGAAAAATTATAATTGTGGATAATGAAACTCCTTCTAACAAACCTTCTTCTTCATGGGAAGATGATATTTACCATCCTGATAGATTAGCTGCAAGAATCTATTGGAGGTTGAAATATGACAAGAATATTTCCTTTCCTCCTCAAAATAAAAATAAAAATCTTAAGCAAGTGAAAGGTATTGAATATTATATTTTTCATGATTTATATTCACATTCTATTGGAAAATGTTATGCATTTAAGAAATTTGTTCAACTACAATATGATCTTTCACACATTTGTCTCACAGAGGATCTAGTTGTATTTCTTGGTAAAAACATTGTGCCTTGGCACTTCTTTTCCCTTCATGTTGCTCTTCACCCTATGACATAACTGGCCAACTTAACTAGGGGCTCTTTATCATTTAGTGGTGGTAGTATTTTACTTTAACATACTTTGGGGCAGCAACATGAAGTCCATTTTTCTCTTCTTTTTATTCATTTATTTCTATATTTGTGCATTATTCATTATTAGATCTCTTTTCTTGCATAGGGCTATTCCTATGTGACAATATAATTGTTCTTTGGTTTTCCTCTTTGCTTGGAGAGGGGCATCTTTAATGAGTACTTCACTTCTTCTCTTTCCTTCATTCTCTTGTAAATCTTACCTTTTCTATGGTTTCGATTATTCGCAAGTATGATATGCCCCTTAGCAGGGAATGATCTCTTGAGAAATATGTATCATTTCCTTGAAAATATTTGTTCCACTAGGACAACATATCACTTAAAACTAATCACCATCAGAAAAATATGTAATATTCTCCTTGTTCTCCTCACTTGGGGGGCAAGGATTTTCGCTCATTTTCCTTGTATCATTCTTTCCTTTAGGGGCTACATTTTTCATATGTGATTATCATTTCTTACAATGGTGTGCTTTTTTGATTAATCCCGGTTGGGGAATATATGATGATTTTTCTCTCTTCCTTTCAAAGATTACCACTTCTTCAGACATGTATTACATTTACTAATGTCTTTTCTTGCATGTGTTCATGTAAGTTCATTGCACATTTTCTTATGTTTAATCTCTCTCTAGTAGATTGTGTATTCTCTTCTCATTGTCCCTTAGCTTGGGGGGCAATGCTCCTTCTCTCTTTCTTTCTCTGGTGATCAACTTTTTCCTATTAAGTGGATGGTGTGAGTTCTATTACTTGATGTCTCATTCCTTGTGTAGAATTGTTCGTTATTGACTTAAGGATTCTCTCTTATACAAGACGTGTTAATCCTTGACTATGACCTCTTTTACACTTGGTAATGTACATCTATAATATATCCAACCATCCCTCTGGGGGCTAAATGTGAGTCATCCCTCATCAAGAATCCCTTTCACCTAGAAATAGGAGGAAGGGTTGTATTCTTTCTCTTTCCTTTTCTTGTTCTAGAAGATGTTATATTTGTCTAAGACAACTCCTCTTGGGGGTAGATGTATTTTGAACAAATATCTCTTCTCCTCCAAGGATCACCTTTACACTTACAACAAGATATCTCTTTTCAACTATCTTATCCTTGCTTGGAGAGTATTCCCTCTCTTGCTTGGATTTATGACATTGTTTCATAATGGATATCTTCTTTGTGATGAAGGTAGGTATCCTTGTTCTAATTTGCTTAAGATATCAACATTATCCTATGTTGACATCTTAAGGGGGGGGCACCCACACTGCTCCTTTGTACTATACTTCTCTCATGCATTGAACAATAGGACATTCTTGGAACCAGAAGGAAACCTATTAGAGAAAGATGTCATCACTTTTTGTACAGTGGGTCATTCTCGGAACCAGAGGATGGTCTCTTAGAGTGAGATGTCCTCACTTCTTCTTGTCTTGTATAATGGGACATTCTTGGAACCACAAGGAAACCTCTTAGAGAAAGATATTGTCACTTTTCACTTGTATAGTGGGTCATTCTCAGAACCAGAGCACGGTCTCTTAGAGAGAGATGATGCCACTTTTTTTTATGCGAGGTGATTATTCTCGAAACCAGAGCATGGTCTCTTAGAGCGAGATATCACACCTTTCTTGATACTTGTACTATGCATTCTATACAGGTTGTAGTGTACTCAGGCATAGACTCGTATGAGGCACTTTGAACCTCACTTGCACACATGTGCATGAGGTTGAGTGGAACTAATGGTGTTCTCACTCTCTCTCTTTACATGGATCACCTAGGCAAGCTCTAGGGGCAAGATTTTCCATGTTCTTCTCTCCATGGATCATCTATTTGTAGGGGTGAGACGTCCATGGTTTCTTTCTTCTTCACCTTTCTTCTCATGGATCACCAAAGTGTGTATTCATGTTCTCTCTCTTCTTCCTCTCATGAACTCATAGTTTTACTATTGATAGTTCATGGATGGTGTCATCTTTGCTCTTTTATGTGATCGCTCATGTTTATGTAATGGCATTGGTCTTTGTGTCTTGATTAGTTGTTAAGACATCTAAGCTCGAGATCTCTTTGGCTATTTATTTTTTCATCTTGTGTTGTGTTCTTGTCGTGTGTCTTTTTGCGCTTTGTCTTTGTTTTTGTGTGTTTTGTGCATTTTTGTGTTGTGTGCTCTTGCATATGTTGGTGTGAGTTGAGACCCTAAAGATTGGCGGATTTTTGCTCCTCAATATCAATGATGTCTTATACTCCTTGTGGTTTTGCTCCGCACCTCTCATCTTCTTCATCTCTCTTTTCTTCTACTTTATCGACAGTAGTGGCGTAAGCCATACTCCCGCTAAAGTAGGGGCTAAATGTAGTGTCATAAAATTGTGACCCCTACAATTTTAACCACATTTGGGGTCCTCACCTTGGCGACAGCATCTCCTTCCTTAACCAAGACCTATTTTTGTATTTCCAACCCTTCACTCTTCCTCCTTCATATCTTTTGTCTTCTTTAGACCCTATCTACGCCCCAAAATAGGGCAGGATAGGGGCGTGGCAGCCCTATCCCCCCCTAAGACAATAGCATGGCAGCCCTGTCCCCCTAGGACAGGGTCGTGGCACCCTTCTCCTCACCAGCGATTACTTTAGTGGCGAATTTTTCACGTCGGCCCTGTCGGAAATGGCGAATATTTTGTACCGTATGGGGGTGGCCATGTCACCAAAACATTATCAATTTATGTCAACGTCACGGCCCGATGGCCATATGTTTTATGCAATTAAATGTTTCTGTGCGATGATTTCGCCAATACAATATATTGTGGACACACGGTAAATTTAATTATTTCGCCTACACTCTCCGAGCTTGCCTTAATAGATGACCTTAATTTGCCTATAGGCATGTGAAGATTTGTTATCCGGGGGGACCCAATTCACCCGACATCTTGCCGACGTGTGTCTCCAGTCACCCCAACTTTCGCCAACTATATTGTATTCGCTATTCACCTATTATTTGGACGACCTATAATTGCCTTGAAAATTACGTAAGTCATATTTGGATGACCTATAATTGCCTCAAAAATTACATAAGTCGTATTTGGATGACCTATAATCACCTCAAAAATTACATAAGTCATGTTATAATTACACAGGATTCGCCAAATATTTGTATACTGGTAAATTCCCGCGGAATTCGCCATATAAGGATTGGTATAAATACATGCAAAGATCAGATCTATCTCAACGCAATCTGGTGGGTTCTAGGCTCTGAATTCTGATCAATAGCAAAGTTTCAGACCAAGGAAAATCATTGTTGTTGACTGTATTGGCGACTGCTAGTTACCTAAAGCCTAAAGGTGAGCGATCATATTTTTGAATTGGTATATTATACATTATAGTCTATTATTGCTTCTTCAGCAAATTGATATTTTTTTGGCAGCCTTTATTTCATTGGAGATGTCGAATGGGAAGAGGGGTAGGAAACCTGAATGTGGGGAAGGCCAGGAGAGGCCAACAAAAAGCAGAATGTTGTCTTCGTACTTTGGCATTGGAAAAGATTGTGGTACTGGTGAAAATCAGGAAGGTACATCATCACAAGTACAAGTACAAAATTCGCCACCTACACCGCATGTTGAAGATGGCGGCGAACCTGATATCTCAGATTAGGATGATCTTGAAGAAGATTATCTGGTAGATACCCAAGTTAGCCGGAATGATATAATCGACTTGGGTGATAATTCCATTGATGATAATGCACAGAAGGGGAAAAGAAAAGCCATATCAAAAAATGGTGAACCACAATCAAAAAAGGATCGGGAGTGGGATATGTTAGTCAGGAATTTTCAAATTAATTGGGCATCGTAGTATCCATTCATTGAACCAGTGGAGAATCCAATTGAAGGCGAGCCTCCAATAGAATGCAGGTGTAAGATTTGCACTTGGAAAAATAAGAAGGAAATTAGGTTGCAACTAAAATTTGACACCATAGAAAAGCATATGGGTAAAGTTTATAAAAAACAAATGATAGACGGAGTTGAAAAATTAGTGACAAGATGGAAAACAAAGGATGAATGTAAGCATGTGAGGAATGTCGAAGAGTATTATTTTCATGAGAAATTACAGACGAAGCCTGTTGAAGTTAAAGGTTCTATTGAAGCTATTTTTGGAAAAGCAATGCAAATAGAACAACTGGGAAAAGTTGTTCAGTTAAGTGTTGTTTTTCATATTTTGAGTAGAGGGTGTGCTATGACAGATTTCCCATCAACTAGTGGTTTATTACACTTTTTGAAAGTTCCTAACTATCCTAATAGACACTGGTCAGTAAACAGTGGATGGGAATGGGTAAGTTGTCTTGCTGAGGTTGAAATAGAAGATGTACAGGAAAAAATAAGAGAGTCAAACTTCATTGCATTTTCTTTAGACAAAGTTACGGCAGTAGACAATACTTCATGGGTATGCATGCATGTTTATACTATAGAGAATCATACCCGCCAACCTCATCTACTATCTGTTGCTAAAATGAAGGAGAGTGCGACAGCGAAAAATTTATTTCAACTAGTAAAGAGAAGTTTAATTGAATATGGAGGTATGGATGACATGACGGTAGCCAAAAAATTGGTTTGTGTTAGAGCAGATGGAGCTTCAGTAATGCAAGGTCACAGGAATGGTCTTTGTACATAGATTGAAACTTCATTTGCACCGTACATTACTGCAATTCACTACATGGCTCACAGAATGAATCTAGCTTTTGGAATTGTGAGCAAGTTTGCTTCGGTTAAAAAAATTGAAATTTTAATCAAAGAGCTCTACTCACACTTTTGTCGAAGTCCCAAGTGATTTATGGAATTTCAACACTTTGCTGATGGATTAACTGATGGGAACAAGCTTCTCAAGGATAATGATACTAGATGGATCTCTTTGGATGGTCCAGCGCATCGAGTGTTTTCAGAATATCCATCCTTGATTAGACTATTACACACAACTCACGACGAATCAGATCAACCGAAATTTCCTGAACTTCTTGGCAGGTTAAGTAATTTAGAGACACTCTTAACTTTAGCAGCTCTTCTACCCATGCTAGAGGAAATGAGGAATATTATGAAGGCTGCCCAAAAAAGAGCTCTGTATATTGCAGAATATGCTACGCTGTGTAAGATGACATGCATGATCCTCGACAATCTCTATCGAAATGAACCAACACTATCTGATGAAAAATTTGTTAAGTGGCGGACACTCGCAGATTTGAACAATCCTGATAACTTTTTACAAATCGGTGCAGATGGGGAGGTATGTGCCAATGTATGGGGAGTTGAGATACCAATGCACTTCTATGCCACGATTGACCCTGAGGAACCAGGAAAGCGCCCCAAGAAGAAACTAGCAAGAGTTACAAAGGAAGATTTTGATAAGATTGTTGAGACTGTAACTACTTCTGTGAAGAAAATTGCATATGATCTTTCCTCAGAAATTAGAAGCAAATTCCCTCCTGAAAACCTACTCGAAGCCATGTCTATTGTGTTTCCTCATTATTGGAGCCTCAACAGTGCATCTGATTTTCAAAGTAAGCTACTGACATTGATAAAACAATTTTGCATATCCAGAGAATTGAATGGAGTAACTATAAATGGAATATTAGACGAAACTCATCTTCGAGAGCAATCATCTCGTTTTGCATACACTATGAAACAACAATATGCCAAAATGGAGAACCCCCGCGAAGAGGGATCAGTAACAAGGGTTTGGAAATATATAGCTGAGAACGCATCCTTGCATGATTCAATGCCAGAATATGTGAAGCTTGTTGCTTTATGTCTTACCATGATATTGGATTTGGTGGAAGATGAGAGAGTTTTCAGTGCTTTGGGGTTCCTAAAATCAAATCTAAGAAACAAACTAGACAAAAATTTGGAAAATTGCTTGAGGCTCTATACATCTAGGTATGATGTCCACACTTTTCCTTACGATAGGGCACTACAAATCTGGAGGTCCAAATGTGAAAGAAGAGGTTTGGGCAACACTTCAAACCAAAGTGTCAGTGGGACTAGTGGACCTAATGGTAGCATTGAGATGCAGTTCGGTGCAGATATGCAGACTCAGTCTCAGAGTAAAGAAACCACAGACGAGAATCAAGAAAGCACTGAATTTGATGAGGATGAATGGCAACTGTAAGAGATTGGTATTTATTAATCTTATTACTGTATCTCATCATTCATATTACAAAAGCATATTACTTTTTGCAATTAGAATTTAATATTGATTTGTAATTTTATTTTTCAACTTTATATTTCTAGATTTAAAATAGCATAATAAAAAAAAACCATAATGTGTTTATTGATACAGAGATGTTTATTGTTTATTTATACATGTTTGAGTCTCAAATCTGTGTGATATATTTCAGAACCATATGATAAATTTCATTCAATAGTAATACACATGTCAAGAACTTAGATTTTCATTAATTCTTTCAAAATATAGCCATGTGATACATTTCATTCAATAGTAATACACCAATCTGTGTGATTCTACATGCCAATTGCAAAAGTGAATACAAAGTTTCAGAACCCTTTGCAAATGACCCTGAATTCCTTTTTATAGAAACAAGAGAGCAACAACAACTCTTGTGTGATTCTCCAATGTCCATGCAAAAGTGAATACAAAGTTTCAGAACCCTTTGCAAAATTGCAAATGACCCTGAATTCCCTTTTATAGAAACAAGGGAGCAACAACAGCTTCAGGTCGAATTGCAAGTTTGCAACATGTGAACACTGAACATCAAAATCACAAACTCAACACATATTTATATGGCCATCATAGGTTGTATTAGCAATTTAACATCTGCTACATGTTTGATGTCTATTGTTCAAAAAACAGAGTTCAAAATTAAATATTAATTCACACCATGAGTCATGGCAAATTAAACATAGATAATAGCTATAGGAGTACCTAAAACCTACTAATCAGAAATAGAGAAATGCATAAATGTTAAAGCAAGGGAGAATTTGAGAATACAAATTTACTGGCTGAAGTTTTGCAGTGTGCATCATAGATTCATAGGCTAGATTAGCAAAATAGCAATAGCGAGTGTTGTTTTTTTCCTATTCATAAATTAGATTCATAGGTTGGATTAGCAAAATAGAAAACAGGAAAAAAACCTAACCTTGAAATTAAGAATAAAAGAAGAAAATTGTGCAATACATACTATGATTCTTAAGAATTTTGTGCCAGTTTTTGTAGGGTGCTCGACTCTTCGTCTGATGGAAGGTCAATATTCTGTAAACTATGGAAAGTCAACTCCAACTTCGTCAACATTCCATATTTAGAAGATTTACTTGACATCACTATTTCATCCAATAGCAAATTTAGAGTTGTAAATGGTTGGATGAATTCCAGAAAGCTTTTGGGAGTTGTGTCCTTTGGAAGCAAGTCTAAATTAAACTTCATTTTTTTCTCCATGATTTCTTTGTAAGCTTCTTCTCCAATTAATTTATTTTCTGTGTCAATAGGCTTAGGCAAACCAAGTTTAATCAAATTATTTTTCTTTTCTTGCAGCTTCATTATCTTTTTTCCACAACTATCCATAACTTCTGATGTTTCCCTTAGCTTTTGGCATTTTTGAATGATAGATGATGTCTTAACTATGGCATCAATGCGGCTCTTAATTCCCTTAGATGCCAAGTAGGTGTTACTAGAATTGTAGACTACTTTCAGAATATTTTTTGCCATTTCCTCTTTTGAATAAACATGTGTGCTCTTCTCATAGTGCCGTTTGATTTTTAAAAAAAATTGTCTCATACTTTCAGTCAATTGAAACCATTCACACAACTTCTCACTCCTCTGCATTATTTCCTACCAAATGTTTTCTTGTATATACTTCATTTTATTTTTCATATTATCTTTGAATCTATCATCCAAAGTTTTTATTTTATCATTTGCATTGTGCAGGGCTTCTTTCATTTGTGCACATTTTTTTCTTTATTCCTCTACTTCCTCTTGCAAATGTTTTTCTTTTTCCTTCCCATGATCCAATAGGTCCTGTAATTTTTTCATTTCGGCGGCAGCAGACTCATAACTTTTGTATAATTTTTGAAAACTGGCTTTTTCCTCAACAATTTTATTACTGCTTTTAGCCAGTTTTTGTGTCAGGTCCTTCAATTCTGCATCCTTCTTGTCCTGCTCTGCAATTTCTACTGCAGAGCCCGAATTTTTTATCCTTTTCTGTAATTCATTGCACTTGCTATCTGCTGCTTTCCTCCTTGATTTCTCGTTTTCCAAGTCTGCCTGTAACTTTTCTATTTGTTTCTCCAGTTTATTTTTTTCTCTCTCCACCTTTAGCAGTGAAGTGTAGACCACTTCGTTAGTCCTTTTTGAGACACTAATTTTGTCCACATTATGTACTTTGGAGAAATCCATTTGGAGGGTACTAACTTGAAATTGAGAGGGATCTATCTGACTGTGTGGTGGATTTTTATCTTTGGATGGGCCCGGGGGCATAACAACCATGAACTCCATCATATCTTTCTATGGGTCATATGTTGGAAATACCCCATTCCTTGCAGGTTGTTCATTTACAACTTCAAACATGGAATTCCTATGAAATGCTTTCTTTTCTTCTTTATTTGCTTTTGTCGTGTGTTCAAATTTTTCATAGGAATCACAAAATTGAAAATCTGGGGTTGCTGAAGCAATTGACTGTTTGAAAGGTGACATAGGTATACCATAGGCTCCAGTTCCACTTATTCCTGTGGTTTTAACTAATGCTTGACCAGGATTAGGATTACCAATAACAGTTCCTGATGCTGTCCCACTCCCGCTAACACTTTCATGTGTAGTTTTCATAGTCTTTTGAGGTGTGTGATCTGAAGCTGCAAATGATTGATTTGTAGTGTCAGTGGCACTTGATATAGGATTCTCAATAGTATGAGATTGAGTATCTACCTCTAGTGGCCTCTTGCGAGAGATATTTTGTTGTTGCCCTTGTCTAACACCAATCACAACGGCACTTGACTGAACAATAATAGGAATACTATCCCTAGATTCCCCACTAGTGGCAGTGGCACTTAATTCACCACCAATGGGAATACCATGATGTGGTGGTGGTTGTGGATTTGAACCAGAAACAAATGTAGGTGGACCCTGAGGGTAATGAGTAGTACCTATCCCTGATGAATCTGAAGAATCAAGTCCAATGACTAGTTTATAAGGACCTTTTGATTTTGACTATGATGGAAGTTGTACTTGAAGTGGATACCAAATGCCCTCTCCTCTGGGACCTAGACCACCACCTTCAAAACCCATTTTTTCCACAAGGTTTTCCCCTTTGCTATATTTGTCTTTCATGGACTCACTGACTCCACCTAATATTTTAGGCACTGTAGTAGTTGTTGGAGGGGGCTCAACGACAACCTTATGCTCACCATCATCACCTTCAATCCCACCATGCTCCATATCCCACAATTTTCTAAACTCTGCATCCTTGTCAATGCTCTCAAATTCTGCACTTGTCTTTGGTTCACCGAGATTCCTCCTCATAGTCCAAAAATCATTTATTTTGGTTTGAGTTTAGTAATTCTCTTTACATTCGTGCAGAATTGATTTGGGAATAGTTTTCTTAGATGGATTAGCAAATTTTATGTAGAAATCATAGGACCTCCTATTTTGGATGCCCTGGCCCTCCATAATTTGTGATGAAATTTCTTTTGTTGAAATGTTATTGTCGGCTGCAATTTTCTCCATCTCGTTTTTAACCTCATCCCAGGAGTCCTTGTTTCTAAGCTTTTCTAGCAATGGTTTACTTTCATGTTGACATAACGCTAAAGAGTTACCATTTTTCTTAAGCCTTGCTTGAACTATACCGATTGGATCATACTGCCAGAGACCCTCGTCACCAAAGTAAAAAACTATCAAGAAATCATGTGCCACAATGAATGCTTTTCTCTCAAATGTGAACCCTCCACATGAGAAAGGCAAGGAAGGAAATATGCTCTTCTTTTGCTGACCATGGAAGTGCCTATCTGTGCTCTCCAATTTCCGTACATACTCTAATGCAAATACCCTCTCTGTCACATGTATTGGAAGTCTATATGGTTTTACTGCCGATCCGTAAAACCTTAACACAGTGAATTCTTCCATGAAGAACCAATCAGCCAATTCTATTTGACTTCCGAGTTGAATGCAATCTCTACAAGACATAGGCAACCTAGGCATTGGAGTGCTTGTAATTTCATTATACATTGGTGCCAAAAAGAAGTCTACAAAATGGTTGTAGTTCTTTCTGTTATCATGCATCCTTATCTTTGGGCTCCAATCATATATTGGACAGTCTATTCTCTTCCCAGTCTTCTCATCAATCTTATAGCTCACAATTTGAAGCTTGTTGGTCTCAAATATTGCATGATACTTGGATAGAAGGAGATAGCACAAGTAGGATGAGAACCTAAATGTCTTATAGGAACCTTTTTTTATCATAAATAATTGTTTTTGCATGGATTTTACAATGTGATCAATAAAATTATATCTTACTGGCTGACTTGCACAATGGATATTATAATTCATTTCAAGAAGGCTTGCACCCACTTCCCTATCATTTTCCAATCCCAAGAAAAATGACAGCAAGGAAATAGTATCCTCAACCCATGGAACAAAAAATTTAGAATCATAAGGAGGCTTATGATTCTGATCCAACACAATACCAGTACCAATCTTTATTAGACCTTTGATAAATGAATCTCTACGACTTGGATCGAGATTCTCATAATTCCCTGCTAGCTTTTCAAGGTCAATTTGGACGTTTGAATTTTGGGCTTCAAATCCTAGATTCAACAAACGAGCAAATTCTCCCTCATTTATGGATAGAATTTCCTCTTTTGTATTTTTATTGAAAATTGTTTTTTTATCTTCATCATAATTTTCGGCGCAGACCATGACAAAATCAGGGCAAGGGAATACTTCAGGTAACACCATGCTTCCCAATCCAACATCCCACGATGCGATTTTATTTGTTATTTTTTGTAACATTGGGTTGAAAATAGTAAATTTTGCCCTGGATGCATCTGTCGCCTTACTAGACAATGTATATCTAATATCTATGATACGCTTTTCACCATGGATAGCAGGGTCATAAATATCATGGTATTCATCAGTGAAACCCGGTGTTTTAACCAGTTCGGTTAGGTTAAGGTACATTTTGTTTTTCACTTGGCTTCTTGTTGAACTACTGCTTCCCGTTTTCCCCATCACTATTATTGTTAATAATTCAAAATAATGCTAGGCAGCTAGATAAAAACCTAAAAATGCTAACCCTCAAATTGGACCACGAGATTACCAAAAGCAAAAAAGGTGGGATGTAGGTGTTCTAGATTTTACCTAGAAATTGGAATTTCTATTTCACTAGATTGGCACAAACAATCTCTGTTGCAACTTGCATTCCTCAATCTAGTAGCTGTTTCTGAATCTCCCTCGATTTACAAGTTTATCCAAGAAATGAAAGATGATTATGATTTACAAGTCTCTTATTTTGAAAACTCTAAAATGTAGAAAAGTAAAACCTAAAGGGCAAAATATCAAGAATCATGTTGTAATTTTATTAATTACTATTAATAACTATTCGATGCCGAAGGACAAAACATTCATTACTTCAGTATAAATTCCGAGGACATTAAGAATCATGTTGTAATTTTATTAATTATTATTAATTATTCGATGCCGAAGGACAAAACATTCAATACTTCAGTATAAATTCTGAATTTCTAAGGACATTAAATGTAATACGTTAGATTCTAGGTGAAGTTCTCCCAAATGTGTTCACTTCCCACATTCGAGCTGAAATCCACCCTAAGCCGTTGATCTTTGCTCATCCAACGGACGAGGGACCAAGGTACCTATTATGACTTTATGGGTGTGTTTTTTAAGTCTGTTTAATAATTTTAAACTTCCATCCGAAAAAGTGCTTTACAGACTTACTTATATTTAATTAAATTTAAAACGTTTCAATTCTGGGCGACGTTCTTCCAAATGTGTTCACTTCCCACATTCAGGCCGAAATCCACCCTAAGCCATTGATCTTTACTCATCCAACGAACGATGGTACCTGTTGTCAGTTGTCATGGGTCCCATCACTTCTGCCAGTTTTTAGGCACGTCACCATACTCATGTCACTTTTCCGGTTTGATTTTAAGTCTATT
The DNA here is from genome assembly GCF_030272615.1 of Cryptomeria japonica. Taxonomy (NCBI): domain Eukaryota; kingdom Viridiplantae; phylum Streptophyta; class Pinopsida; order Cupressales; family Cupressaceae; genus Cryptomeria; species Cryptomeria japonica. The sequence goes on along the minus strand of NC_081411.1, from coordinate 222,208,214 downwards.
TAATCATTTTAAACCTCCGCCCGAAAAAAAACTTTATAGACTTAATTGTATTTAATTACATTTAAAATGTCCAATTCCGGGCAAAGTTCTCCCAAATGTGTTCACTTCCCACATTCGGGCCGAAATCCACCCTAGTCGTTGATCTTTGTTCATCCAACGGTTGCGGGTCGATGTTACCTGTTTTAAGATGTAGTGGGTCCCACGACTTCTGCCATTTTTCTGGCACGTCACCATACTTGTGTCACTTTTCCGGTTTGATTTTTAGTCTATTTAATCATTTTAAAATTCCGCCCGAAAAAGAGATTTTTAGACTTAATTATATTTAATTAAATTTAAAATATCCAATTCCAGGCGAAGTTCTCATAAAGGTGTTCGCTTCCCACATTCGGGCCAAAATCCACCCTAGCTGTTGATCTTTGTTCATCCAACGGTCGATGGTACCTATATTTTGATGAAGTGGGTCCCACGACTTCTGCCATTTTTTCTGGCACGTCACCATACTCGTGTTACTTTTCTGGTTGTCTATAAAGTCTACTAAATCATTTTAAAATTCCGCCTGGAAAAGAGATTTATAGTCTATAGAGTCATAGACTATAAGTATTAAGTATAGACTTTCACTTAATTCTATTTAATTAAATTTAAAATGTTCAATTCCGGGCATTGGGCAATAGTTTGAGATAACTATTAAAAATAATGTTAATATTATTTGTAAAAATTTTAAATTCAAAAATAGTATTAAACATGAAACTTGGTTTCTAGAATAAAACAAATAACTAAATAAAAATATAAATTTTGATATGCAATTTGAAAAGTAAAAGTTTAATATTAAAAAGAAAACATTCAATATTAAATCTAAAATATTAATTTAATGTTTAACAAAATTCTTTGAAAATATGTTTACGATATATCATTTTCAGAAATAGTTTAAAAATATATATAAAATTTCAACATAAATTTAGTCTATTAATTTAAAAAAATGTGCAACTGCAGTCCTCAACCTGTTAAGGCGAGAAAAATTGGAAAGTACAAATGCCAAGGTGGCGATTAATTGTTGCACAAGGAGTTGTCTGCGGCATGCCACACAAAAGGAGGAAGGGGAGGATGGCAGGAAATCTTTTTCCTAATCTCATGGCATTAATGTCTTATTGTGCACATTCATTACCCGGCCTATAAGAGTTAAGAAAGAGGCAGATTTTTTTACCTTTTCATCTGTGTACCACTTTTTGCTTTGAAGCAGCTACAAGTGCAGAACAAATCTGTAGTTCGTAGTTTGTAGAATCATACCTTCTGTAAGACAATGGAGGCCAATTTCACACTTTGAATAGACAAGAAGTTGGTGCCCTTTTTGGGAAAAGTATCTGATAAACGAATGCAAGGACTATTCAGGTTTAAGGAGGAGAAGTTGTGGGCAGCAGCTCGACTGATGCTTGTGGAGGAGGTGGCACATATTAGTCACTGGTATCGAACTAACATGGAGGTTTATTCTCTGATTATGGCGTGGGCCTGTGAATTCGAACTGGAGCTGGAAAAGGTAAAACTCACATTGGTCAAATTGATTGATGGGGAGTTTTTGATTAACCTGGATTCAATCTTGGAGTGGGTGGTGCCAAGAGTTGGCATCCAAATTATGGAAGGGGACGACTAGGAGGAATTGCTTCCTTTTATTCGTGGCCCAGAGGATGAAATCAAATACCAGTGCCGTGAACGAGCCCGAGTGGGGTGGGAAGCGATGAAACTCTTTGTTAAATTAACGAGGGTGGATGAAGTCCTGAATGCTTTGCATGTGGTGGCAAGGATGGAGGTTGGTAGGGCATTGAGAGATAGGGCTGAAGAAGGAAGGGCCATACAACTACTGGCAAGCTTGGAGGGCGACCCGACTTCGGGTTCCTAAACTGCATTCCAAAAATGAAAGTTGAAGCGACAAAAGGGAAAGCCAAAGCATCGACCTCTGAGGAGGGAAGGGATTGGGAGGACGAGGGGGATAGTGAGACTGAGTGAGCGGCCTATCGGCAATGAACTAGTTTTTTTGTTTGCTTGCTATAAGTTGTGGACAAATTTTATATCTTGAAACGTTTCAATTAATTGAATGAAAAAACCTTGACCGATAAACTTTTGTATCTTGCAACTTTTGAAATTTTGTATTTTGAATGACTATATAGTAATAGTATATATTTATAAAATTATAATCAACCATAATCAATGTACAAATAATTAATGGAACGAATTGAATTTTTTTTTTTAATAGCATTACATAAAAAGATCACGGTATTAAATTTATTTCCATTGTTTAACAAATAATTGAAATAATGTAGCTCATATACAAAAAGCATTTGAAAGAAATTAATTAATAAAAATGAAATAGAATTATAGAAAGCATTTTTATATCCATAAGAATGTAAGAGGCAAAGTGAAACAAACTGGAATTTGAAAAATTATCATTAAATTATTTATGCTTTTGAAATTTACAATTTTTTCGTCAGAGACTTGAGTCCCCCAAAAACTTAAAAGCCAAAATGAGTGAGCCTCTAGCACTCAGCCTGTTAGGGTTCAAGGACATAGGAAAAAAAAACTACAGGTAGTGGAATTGTTTACAATTTTTTCCTATGAATCTGGCCCTCCTTACATGTAGAATTCTTCAAACAGCATAAGTTGAGAGAATTCTTCAAGCCACATGTAGTTTGGAAAGTCATCCAGGAGGAACCATTTCTGGAGGAAGTCCCTGCCAATCCATGCCCATTTTCTGTGACGCGTCAGCTGCTCTGCATTCAAGTTTAGGAGAAACAGTTGCCTGGCCACTGGTAGTGTTTGGTCAAGGAGGAGAAGCTTGGATAAATCACTCGCCCAAGGGATCCCCACCCCTACTTCTGCAAGAATGACAAGAGTAATGTCGTCTCCAAGGAAGTCTTCCTTAAAAACCTTCCTCAACAGCATCAGCATATCCACCTTGTCTCCTCCCAAGTCTAGAAGAGATGCTAAGAAGCGGGATGTAAGGTCCGTGTTAACACGGTACCTATTTTCATTTCATAGAAATTCTCTGCCCAGCACCATCCGCACAGCTTCATTGGTGAACTACCCAACCTCCTTGCAGACTGATTGGAGGGTTGGATCTCTAACGGAGCCTAGAAAGGCCCTCTGGTCCTCTGCAGAAATGCTTCTCAAGTGGATGGGAGTGTCCATCTTGAGAAAACAGATTAACAAATTAAACAACCTGAGCAATGAGCCTATAAACCTAAAATACCGTGAGCTCTGATGATTTATCTACTAAATGGCAAAGGCTAATTGAAGATGAAAGAAGCAGAGATCATATATAAATTGTTGAAGCTCTTGATTTTAATAATTACTTCTTTAACAGTATTAACTGCTATAAATTTTTTTAAATCTTTCGTATCTCTGCAAATCTTTCCCATAAATGCACGAGTGTGCGAAATTGGAAACAGCTATGAACCAGTACCAAATTGGCAAGTATCACATTGGAAGTCGTGGGGACAGAGTGGATTGCCATAAGTGATAAGATATATATTAAATGAACAAAATTATCGATCATGATTCGTGACATTTGATACATGTCTATTGAATCCAATTCCATTCCGGGCACTTTCTGGTGAGCCATGTTCTCTTCAAAAAATTGGGCCGAAATAAAACTTCAGCCATTGATATACCATCATCAAACTGTTTAAAATCATTGATAGATTTTAGGTATGTGTCACCCTTTACGTGTCAAAGAGGCCGCCCTTATTGATACATCGTGCAGAGTCCCGACTCAATGTATTATGTGATGTGATGTACTGATGTGATGTGATGTGCCTTGTCTATTAATGGCAATGAATTTATGAAATCGCCAATGAATTATATATTATACCATAAATAACAAAATATTCGCCAAACATTTAAATAATTTTCAAGTTGTGGATAAAAATCGCCAATACATTTAAATAATTTTCAAGCGGTGGATAAAAATCGCCAATACATTTAAATAATTTTTCCTTCAAAGTAAAAATTTTTGCTCATATAATTATATATTTGTTCCTTTTAACAATAATTATTCGCCTCCCACAATAAATATTTTCCCCATAGAACAAGGTATTATTCGCCAGAAATTTATGGCATTTTCGCACACTAGAAAAAAAATCGCCAATACAAAATAATTTTTTCGTCATTTAAAAAAAAAATTCGCCATCGATATGAAAATTTCCCCTCGAAAATAATGTCTGATTCACCAGGATTTTACACAGTTGCCCGGGGGGGTTTTCTTAAAGTTATCCTTGCTCCTCACCCCTTAGGGTGGTCCTATGTTCAGTCTTCCCGATCTCCTATGCATTTCTTGTCTTCGGGGTTTGTTATTCTTCTTTGTCGGCCTTCGGTGGTTGAAAATTAATCCTTAAAGCATGTATAAAATGGAATTCAATACCCTCATTCAACGATGGATGAACAACAAAAAGATAGATAGAAAGCATCAGGAGAAGATACAAGATTTCAAGGTCATCATCAAGAATTCAAGCATCCAAGTCTTCTTCATTCATCCATGGGAGAAACATTACAATATTCATTTGAAAACATGTGTGTGTTAGGGTTTTTGTCATGTTACATGCCATTTCATATATAACATTTGTGATTACACTCAAGAATCAAAGCAATCATCATCAACAAGTTGCAGATCTACAAGGTATACATTTCCATTGTTTACATTCAAGCATTTGCAATTACTTTCTTTCTAGGTTGATTCCTCAACCTCCCCCCTTTCTTCTCTTTTTTGTGCATAGGTTCTAGGTGCACAACTATAATTGCAGGTTTGGGCTTCATTTGTAGAGACGGAATAATCCTTTTCATTTCGTGGATTTTGTGGTGGACCATGTACATTCCCGCCACGGTCCTGACAACTTTTGTCTAAATTTGCAGGGCAGATCTGCGTCAGTTTAATTAGCTCAGATCCAAAGTTATAGTGTGGTCTCGAACTGGTAGCACCTCATTTCACTCATTTCCTCTCTCTTTTCCACATAGTCAACAAGTCAACTTTCTCATTTACAAAAGAGGGTAAATCACACTTGAACCATTTGTAATCCACTCAAAATTCACATCCTTGTTTACCTCGGATTTGGATCTAGCAGATTCAAGCCCCTCTTTTTAATGTAAAGTTCTTCCCAAGTGAAAATCATCCTAGTGGTTTCCTTTCTCTCTCCTAGGTGGGGAATCACTAGGATCCAATTTTCTAATTTACAGAGACAAATAGTCAAAATGAGTTCAAATGAATGTGAAAAGTGTAGAATATGCAATTCTTACTATTATATTTTGAATTGTGTTTAAAATGGGCATCTCAATCTTAAGAGAATAAAGAGAGAGGGGAGAGAAATAATAAGAGAGGGAGAGAAAAGAAGAGAGAGGGAGGGAAGTGGGGATAGAGATGGGATTGAGGGAAGGAGAGGGAGAGAGGGTGGGAGAGACCTAGAGAGAGGAGATAGGTGGGAGAGAGAGAGAGAGAGATGGAGAGAGAGAGAGAGAGAGAGAGAGAGAGAGAGAGAGAGAGAATTTATCAAATACAAACAATTTTATGCTATCATTAATTGGAACCAACATTATGTCAATGCATTTTCATTTGGTGCTAGCATTATTTCCCGATAGCATTCTAAAAATGCAATTTCATTTGGCACTTGCCAAACATTTTAAATTGACCAAGCATGAAGATTGGTCATTTTGAACCATTTAAAAAGCATTAAAGAGGATATAATATCATTATGACATGTGGGAGCATCTTATGTCATTTTAAAATAAGAGACACTTAAAAAAAACCTAATGATGTCTGAAAACATGTAGGAGAAATATTAGAATCATATTTTGACTTGCGACATGACAATTAAAAAAACCATATGGTACTAATCAACCAAAATGGAATGCCCAAACCAGGGATTTATATTTGATAGATTCTATGACTAGCTAGGATGATTGCAAAACATTTTGTCTATTTCCTTGTTGTTCAATATAGAAGTAAATAACTTTTTGTTTCATCGAAAATAAATGTACATCATAAGCCACACTCAAGTATCCTCTACTTGTGTAATTATATTAGTTTTATTTACAATGTAGTACTTTATCTTCTACTTGATTCATGAAAAACCTAATAATAATTACCACTACTTGGTGTGTAGAAGGTATTTTGCCTAACTAGTTCACTGATAGGTCCTATTCATATGTTAAGTTTAATTAGGTTCTACGAATCTTTCTAGAAGTCTTAGTTGTCATATGATCTCATCTTCACATTTAATTTTTGTGTCTTATATCATTTAATCATTGTTTTAAGTTATTTATCTCATTTTATAGGATTAAGACACTTATCACAATCTTATATAATCATACGAATAAAAAATGCCTATATAACTATAAAATCGTATGTACATTTTGTGATGTGGTATCAAATTAAATCTAATCTATTGTGTCCATAATGAAGATTTTTTTTCTCTATGTGAAAATTATCTTTCAATGTTATAGGTAATCTTGAAGAATTGAGTGCATTGGAGACTGAGATATGGTTTTAGAGCTTCCAATCTACAAACCCCTTTTCAAATCTAGGAGGTAACAAAGCTTGAGATTTTTAGTTGAGTGTACTTTAGTGTCAATTAGATCTCACTATTGAATTCAAGGAATATAGTAATATTACCTTTATATTTTGTTTCATCCAATCTAACATACAAGATTAGATCTATGAGGGTTTTATGCTAGATGATGGTTATCATATGCAAGATGTACTTAATATTTTAGAGCACTTTGGATCAAAACACGCCCTTTTGTTGTATACAAAAGGCCCAAAATCTCTAAGATCAACTAATAAATCATTAAAATATGAGACTTTTCCCCTAGATTATCAAAGAAAAATATTGGAACCCACCATTGTTATAGTCCACATATGGATTTTTACTAGATACAACATCATGCAATTAGTGTGTTAGTAGGTTGTAAGTACAAGTTAATAGAAAAGTCAATAATATTATGTGGCATTTATAAAATCTCTTGAACATGAAAGTATGACTTGGCATGAATTCTATGCAATCATATTATATCTATGTCAGATAATGCTAGGAAGGTACAATGATTGGTTGGTAAATTTTAAATTAAACTATTTATTATTCAATCCTTTGTTTTATTTTAGTAAAGATCCTCTGCATAGCATGAGTATGGAGCTTAATCTCCCACCAATGAGGCTCTACCTATCACCCTTCTCTCCACCATGCCTGATGGTGTGAATTTTGTTCACACAATGTGTGGTCTTATTGGCGACCAACAACTAAATCTTAAGGGCTACATGTTCTGACCCTCTAATTTCTTGAATAGGGCCTTTTTTTCAAATTGATGGAAATATAGATTCAATCACTTCCTAGTGGTGTAGGCTATTTTTGCTAGTTTTTTTTGTAGCAATAATTAATTTTGAATTGAAGTTAGATCTTATTTTTTAGCCCTTGAGATCTAACCTCGGGTATATTAATTTATGTTTCTTCACATTTTCATTTTAGAGAATAACATGGACATGTTGGCACTTGGGAAGGTGTTGTTATGATCAAACCACCTTATTGCAGCCTCATTTCATGTATTTATCTCTTATTTAATCATTTAAGGGGTGTATCATTGTTATAATCATAGGTTATGCAACTCATCCTAATAAAATTATTTTGACTAAGGAATATCATCAGGATTTGGAAAAAAGAATCCTAACATTGTAGGTGGATCAATATTTCGCCTCATCTTTATGGATTCGTCGCTAAGCCATAGGAACAATGGAAGAAATAATTTTGGGGTATAAAAATGATCACATCATATGATAGATTGGTATAGGAATTCGTGGATTAAAATTTTGGGATACCTACAACCATATCTCAAGAACTAGATTCTCAAACTCAATTTCAACTGAAATTTAGGAGATATATGTAGATCCACATAATCTTGAATTCCAATATGATCCTACATTATATTTTCTCATTCCACTTCATGCTGATCATATACTCTTTTGTGATGATACATTAGAGGAGATTGATTATGATGCAACACTTGAGCATCTTGATGATCAAAAGACCCTTGTAGCTCCCACTTTTATAATTGAGATCACTCGTCAATCTTCTATTTCTACATCAAATTCTAGAGATACTTAATTGAGAGCTTCCAATGATATTTTTTAGTGAGTAAATCTAATTCCTTTAGATAATTTTTGTGGGATGGTTACTTGACAAGTGACTTATTTGTGGATTCTCACATTTAACATTTGGAGGACCAATTTGAAGTTTTATCTCTCCTCTTTGATGGGATTCCCATCATAGTTATTGTCTCATCATATTTACTTGTAATCTTGTTCAACATTGGTTAGAACTCGATCCTTTTTGGTCATCTTCTCTTTTGATTATACATGTACTTGATTTGTTGTGACATCATCATCTACAAAGGACTTGGCAATACTGTAGGATTTGAGAAATACAAATCCACAGAACCCAAAAGAAACCTGCATGCAAGAAACCTGTCACAGAGAAAGAGAGAGAACGAATACAAGGGTTTTGGCTCTGACAAAGAGAAAAGATGTATTATCAGAGAAAAATGAATCAAGAATATGAATAATACAAGAGATCAATCCTTATAAAGGAGATCAACACCAAAAGGAAAACCTAACCCTAAGGTGTGAGCATTTAATAATTAAATATTAATTATTAAATGACTAATGTATGCATAAAGAGAAATCTTAAGAGGAGAGCAAAGTTAATTAAATACTTTACTCTAACACCCCCCCTTAAGATGAGCTACAATGCAGCTACAAACAATGCAGAAGAAAGCAAAGGAACTACAATGCAAAAGAGGGTCCCGGCAACAAGGCCTGATGAGGTACCCGAATACAAGAAAATCTCTATAAAGCGGAGTAAAGGAGAAAACCCAGTGGGAAAAAACTCCTCTCCAAAAAGAGATAAAGAATCATGCTGAAAAGAAAACATGAAGGAAGGAAGGCCTCACTGAGACCCCCCAAGGACAACTTCCTTCACCCCAAGCATTGAGCGCAACTGAAGATAGCGCGGAGATGCCAAAGGTTTAGTGAAGATGTCAGCAACCTGCTCCTTTGTAGGAATATACTCCAAGATGAGAGAACCATCCTGAATCAACTGTCTGATGAAGTGCATGTGGAGTTCAATGTGCTTTGTCTGCTGATGCTCCACTGGGTTGCGTGAAATGTGAATGGCGCTCTGGTTGTCACACCAAAGAATAGTGGGACAATCTGGAGGAAACCCAAACTCTGTCATCGATTGCCGAAGCCATAAAACCTCCTGACTGGCTAACACTGCTGCACGGTACTCAGCCTCTGTAGATGATAATGCAATAGCAGATTGCTTCTTGCAAGACCATGTGATAGGACCAGAACCAAGGCAAAAAACGAAGCCAGAAGTAGACTTCCGATCATTGACATCACCAGCCCAATCGGAGTCAGTGAAGCCAATGATGTGAGGGGATCCTGAAGAGTAGTGAATGCCATAATGTGTGGTGCCCCGAATATATCTCAAAATACGTTTGGCTGCTTGCCAATGGCTCTCATGAGGATCATGGGAGAACCGAGAGACAAGGCCAACCGCAAAGGAAAGATCAGGACGAGAATGTGTCAGGTACAACAGACTGCCAACCAACTGCCTGTATAAAGTGGGGTCTACTGAAGGAGTAGAGCAAGTGGAAGACAAAACAACACCTGACTGAAATGGAGTGGGGGCAGACTTGCAATCAAGCATGCCAAATCGCTGAAGCATATCAAGAGCATACTTCTCCTGAAAAATGGAAATCCCATCCGAAGACTGAATAACCTGTAGACCCAGAAAGAAGTGCAAGAGACCAAGATCGGTCATCTCAAACTGCTCCATCAAAGCTCTCTGAACACTCTGAATCATGGAGGATGAGCTACCTGTAATGATGAGATCATCTACATATAGCACTAGAATCAAAAGATCACCCTCATGACGCTGAATATAGACTGTGTGATCGGAATGACAGCGTGTGAAGTGCGAGGAAAGCAAGAAGGAGTCCATCTTCTCATACCAAGCCCTGGGGGCTTGTTTGAGACCATACAATGAACGTCGAAGTCTGCAAACCAAAGAAGTGTCCTGCACAAAACCCTGAGGCTGCTCCATATAGATCTCCTCATGTAGGTCTCCATGCAAGAAAGCACTCTTCACATCCATCTGAAACACTGTCCATCCCTGTGAAGCTGCAAGTGAAAGTACCAGGCGTATAGAATTCATCTTGGCGACAGGAGCAAAGGTCTCAGAGTAGTCAATACCCTCTACCTGAGAAAACCCTTTCGCAACAAGACGGGCCTTATACTTATCAATAGAACCATCTGCAGCATACTTGGTACGATACACCCACTTGCACCGAACCAACTTTCTTCCCTTAGGAAGAGGACAAAGATCCCAAGTATGATTCTTCATCAAAGAAGAATACTCCTCATCCATGGCCCTATCCCACTCTGGGTGTCCTGTCGCCTCTGAAAACTTTTGAGGATCATCTGAAAGGGTATGACTCAAAAGACTAGAACCAGATGTCTGAGCACGAGTGCGACGAGTATCTGAAGGATCACCTGCCAAAGAACCAGCTGCATCAACAGTATCACGGGCCCACTTCGGCAAAGACGGAGCAACTGGTGGTGGTGGAGATGGTGGATCATGATCTACATCATCCTCAAGAGATAAGTAATCCTCAAGAGATGAAGAGGAAGGAGTAGGAAATGAGGGAGAAGCTGGTGATGGAGAATCCATCTGAGGATAGCACTCATCAAACTGGACATCCCGCCGAAACAAGACCTCTCTGGAATCAGGATCAAACAACCTGTATGCCTTAACATCCTCACAGTAGCCAACAAATATGAGTGGTCGGCTCTTCCTCTCCATGGCTATCCGCTGAGCATCAGGAATAAATGCCCAAGCCTCACTACCAAAAACTCGGAATGTAGAAACATCAGGCTTGACATGGGTCCAAGCCTCCTCAGGAGTCATATGTCGTAATGCCTTATGGGGCATCCGGTTCTGAATATAATTGGCACAATTGACTGCCTCAGCCCAAAATGAAGAACTCATAGCTCGAGACTGTATCATACAATTTGCCATCTCCCGTAAGGTTCTGTTCTTTCTCTCAGCAACACCATTCTGTTGAGGGGTATAAGGAACTGTAAACTGATGCTGTAAACCATGCTCAGTGCAAAAATCTCTGAAAGCCTGATTTACATACTCCCCCCCATTATCTGTGCGTATCCTCCTGATAGAAAGTCCAGATTGCTTCTCCACAAATGTCTTAAACTTCCTGAAAGAGTCAAAGACATCAGACTTGTACTTAAGAAAGTACACCCATGTACGTCTGGAGAAGTCATCAATAAAAGTGAGTACATAACGGGCCCCTGAAAAAGAAGGAGTCGGAAAGGACATAAGATCACTGTGTACCAACTCTAGGGCTGCCCTAGCACGAGAGGCTCGACCCTTAGGAAAAGGATCTCGATGATGTTTGCCAAGGACACAACCATGACATACACCATCTGTACAAGAAATCTGTGGAAGCCCAATCACAAGTGCCTGTGTACTCATCTGCTGTAGATATCTGTAATTGACATGACCAAAACGCTCATGCCAAAGCCTGCTCACTGAATCTGCATGTGCTATAAGAGAGGAACCAACAGTGTCTGAACTCTCAAAGCCATCAAAACTATATAAGTGAGATGCAGAATCCACACTCCCAGTAGCCACAACCAAGTCAGGATCATGAAGATCTCGAATAACCACATCATGTGGAGAGAACTCAACTGTCTTACCAGAGCCAGAGTGGCAAATCTGATAAACAGATAGAAGGTTTGTCGAAATGTCAGGAACCAAAAGCACATCCTGAAGACAACCACCATCCAATGAAACAGTACCAGAACCCTGAACGGAAAGTTGTGCTAAGTCACCAACTGCAATATGTCGAGTGCCTGTAGGAGCAAGAGCGGTGACCAAATCATGTGTGTGTGTCATATGGTGAGAGGCACCAGAATCTAGAATCCAAGTGGACGCTGAGGACAATGCTCGTGCAGAAAGAGCATGACCTTTCCCTGTGGGCTGTGAAGGAGGCTGTGGTGCACTGATATTATGCTGCTGCATGGCTTCCTCCAAAGCCTCTAAACGTTTCCAACACCTGGAAACGGGATGTCCTTCCTTGCCACAAAAACTGCAAGGATCACCTGATTTCTTCTTAGTCTTGGAGGAAGACTCACCAGACTTTGAAGATTTGCCCTGTTTAGAATTGAATTGTGTTTTTGAATCAGACTTAGGTGGTGGCTTGGAGGGATTCTCACTAGCCTCTGAATCTTTCTTAGGCTTCGGTTTCTGCTTCTGTTTTCCTTTGGAGGACTGGGCTACCAATGCTTGGTTCTGTGAACCTGAAAGTGAATCCAACTGCTTAAGCTTAGCTTGCTCACGAGTCAAACGATCACAAAAGACCTCAAAAGAAGGCATGACATGTCGAGCACCCAAGGCATCCATGGTGGAATAGAAGGTCGAAGAGAAGATCTGAAATGGACCCCGAAGCTTGGAGAGAATCAGGAAAATGCACTCTGTATCAGTCTTAGTCTTACCACAACCCTGCAAGATAGATCTTTGCTGTTTGAACTTCATCAGAAAGTCCTCAATAGAAGGAAATGAATCAGGTACCAAGGAAGTTAACTCTGCCTCAAGCTGCAAAGCTCTGAACTCGTTGACAGTACCAAAAAGTCCCTCAAACTTGGTCCAAATGGCTCGAGGAGTGATACAACCTTCAAGATGAAACTGGAGACTGTCGGAAATGTGTAAAGCCATCAATCCCATAGCCTGATCCATATTGTTCCTGTGCTGCATAATCTCAAAAGGACGTGTCAACTGAGGCTGAACCTCATCCAAACAGGACCATAACCCTTTTGACTGGAGAAGAGTCATCATGCGACCCTTCCAAGTGTGGTAATTATGCGGTGTGAGAGATTCAATAGGTCTGTCTGCCATCCTGTGAACTGTGCCTCAACTGCTCTGAATTTTTAATTATTATTAAGTGGTCTTTCAGAACTAGACAGAAGATGCAGAAGGGGGTTTGATTTTTTTTTGTATTGGTGTTTGTAAATTCTAGTTTTCTGATGTAAATAACAGAAAGCAAGAGAAAACACCCCCCCACAATGCAAAAAACTAATCCCCAGTACAAACTGAAAGCCAGAAAATGATAGAAAGCAATAACGGGTTGAGACAAAATTTGGAGCACCTGAAGATTTTTCTGATGAAATAGACTGTAGATCTGAAAAGAGCACAGAACCACCTTTCCGACGCCTATTCGCTTTCAAAAAACGGAGTCCGTATGCAAAAGATATGGCTCCTGGAGTGCAAAAAACTTGTTCTGACTTCGACTGGCAAAAAACACTACAAAACGGAAAAATCAGAAAAAAAGATCTCCATCTTTTAGATCGGGCTCGGAACCAGCTTTCCAACGCCTATTTTCATTCGAAAATCCGAGCTAAAATGCCCGAGTTATACCCGATTTAGTAAAACTGCTCCAAAAAAGCCCAAATAGGCCCTTTAAGCCCTCAAGGGCTTAAAAAAAATAAGCCCCTGGTCCTCTGGGCGACCAGGGGCGGGCGCAGGGGGCGGTGGCGCGGGGGCGGTGCGGCTGGCGGTGGGCGGCGCGCTGGCTGGGCGCGGGCGGGTTGGCGGCGGCGCGCGGGCGGGCTGGCGGCGTCGCGCGGGCTGCTGGCGGCGCGCGGGCTGCGGGTGCTGCACCGGCGGCGCGGCGGAGGATACCGCCGGCGGCGGCGGTGGCCGGGCGGGGGGCCGCCTGGAATGGGCTGCGCGTTTTTAGATAAAAGAAACCTGCATTTTTTATATTTTTTTTTTTTAATTTTTCCGCCTCGATTTTCGTGCCCTAGGGTCGTACGGCCTTGGGGCCAAAAAAAATTTGCCTCCTGGTGCAACTGTGTCCAAATCGGACGAATTTTATATGGAAATAGGGGTTTTTGGGCGCTACGAGCTCAACGGTGAGGTCCGTTTGGGCTCAAAGTGCACCGAAAAAAAATACCCCCTATTCCAAAATAAAAAACAGAAGACAAACACAGATTTGATGCAACCAAAACCTGGATCTCAAAATCTTTCAAAATTCTGAACAAGCTGCAGCAGATCCATGCTCTGGTACCATGTAGGATTTGAGAAATACAAATCCACAGAACCCAAAAGAAACCTGCATGCAAGAAACCTGTCACAGAGAAAGAGAGAGAACGAATACAAGGGTTTTGGCTCTGACAAAGAGAAAAGATGTATTATCAGAGAAAAATGAATCAAGAATATGAATAATACAAGAGATCAATCCTTATAAAGGAGATCAACACCAAAAGGAAAACCTAACCCTAAGGTGTGAGCATTTAATAATTAAATATTAATTATTAAATGACTAATGTATGCATAAAGAGAAATCTTAAGAGGAGAGCAAAGTTAATTAAATACTTTACTCTAACACCCCCCCTTAAGATGAGCTACAATGCAGCTACAAACAATGCAGAAGAAAGCAAAGGAACTACAATACAAAAGAGGGTCCCGGCAACAAGGCCTGATGAGGTACCCGAATACAAGAAAATCTCTATAAAGCGGAGTAAAGGAGAAAACCCAGTGGGAAAAAACTCCTCTCCAAAAAGAGATAAAGAATCATGCTGAAAAGAAAACATAAAGAGAAATCTTAAGAGGAGAGCAAAGTTAATTAAATACTTTACTCTAACAAATACATGGGCACATTTTAGAGACACATTCAACATACTTTTCAATCCTTATACCTACAATTTTTGTCTATAATGGAAATAATGTATGCATAAAGAGAAATCTTAAGAGGAGAGCAAAGTTAATTAAATACTTTACTCTAACAAATACATGGGCACATTTTAGAGACACATTCAACATACTTTTCAATCCTTATACCTACAATTTTTGTCTATAATGGAAATAATTCATTCATTTCTACTTTCTCTATCTTCTTTTGAAGGGGATAAATATTTTTTTTAGATATTGAATTGTGTTGTCTTCAAGCATTCAACATTGTTACAAGACATTACACATTTTGAGGATGTTGCATAGTCACTGTCTTTCCTTCATAGGGATGAAAAATTAATTATATATTAATATGGATGTAGTATTTGGTGGACACTGTAGACACTCAAAATTGTCATGTCTAATTAAATAAATATTTTATTTATTTAATTATCTAAGCTTAATTCTTCTATTAATTAAATAAATTTTTATTTATTTAATTAATTCATTTATCCTCTTCTAGCCTTATTTCTCATTTAAATAAATACATTTATTTATTTAAATTATCCCTTTCCTAAATTAAATAAATATTTTATTTATTTAATTGTCCCACTTCTTCTATTAATTAAATAAATCTTTATTTATTTAATTAATTCATTAGCCTTTTCTACACATGACACATGTCATTCATCTCTTAATTCATACACTACCTACCTCTTTCATTATTTTATTATTTCCCCTACCTACCCTCTAATCCTAGCCGACCTCTCTTTTTACACCTCTCAATCTTAACCCTCCATTTCTTATTGTGTCTTCTATTTAAGGAGATGCTTTCTTCATTGTCAAACCCTAATGACTGATTTTGGAGTACTTGGCTACACTACAATTCCACTTACAACCACATTCCGTTCTTTGTTGAGCTCTTGTGCATACAAAAATCTGAGAGCAAATATATCAAGCAAGATCAATGGAGATAGGAAAAATGGAGATCAAAACCCTATTGGACATGTGATGGTATAATCTTTGTGATTTTGAGTTATTTTGCATTGTCTTAGGTAATCTTCATATGTTATGGTGGATCTTTGTTCATTGTTAGGTTAGGGTTTAGTGGTTGGATTCATTTAGCCTTGCAATATTGTTGTTATTTGTTATCCATTTTCACCATATACATTTTGGCACGCCCGGTGGGACACTTGTCCCTTTGCATTTAACATTTTTGTTGCAGATTTTGCATTTTTGAAGTTGCAGATCGGACGATTTTCGACGATATTTTTAGGTTTTTCCGCGTCTGCGAGTGTTCGGATCGCATTTTTGTGTTTCAGAAGCGTCTGTATACTCGGGAATCGCGCCTGTGTTTTTGCTAATTTTTATTTTGCAGGTTTCCGAAGGTGCGTCTGTGATTCCTAACCGCGTCTGCGCTGCATCAAATCGCGTCTGTGTCATTTAACAGCGTCTGTGTGTTTAGAGCGCGTCTGTGCATCATAGAACCGCGTCTATGTAATACAGACGCGTCTGTGTCTGGTATAACAACGTCTGTGATTTCTGTTTTGCAATTTTTAATTTTTCTTTGATTCGGATTTTCGGATTTTGTACTTAGGGTTTTAGATCTAGTCTATTTTCGGCTAACCCTTGCAGATCTAGCTAACCTGGTTTGTGCAGCTTGCTTTGGGAGGCAAAAACGTTTTTGTTGAAGGCCCCTTTTCACAAAGTCTTTTTGGGTTTTCTAAAATTTACCTAACTTGTGTGCTTGCAGGAAGGGGTGATCATTTGAAACAACCCAAACTACTAACAATTTTGTTGCAGGGCCTTAGCTAGGGTTTTGTAATTTTGTTGTGTGCCTTGTTTTCATAGATTAGCAAACACTTCCATTGGTGCACTAAAATTGAATCATTGTCTTTTGTGTCTTGAGCAATAGGCTCTTTTTGTTTAATCTTTAGAGGGCCTGTCTTCCCGTGTGGTCATTAGGACTACTAGTGAGAAGAGAACGACCCAAGTGGTAGCGAGGAAAACCCACCTCATCCCAACCACTATAATCAAATGTATTCATGGTGAAAACTATGAATAACGTGTGCTGATTAGTTCATACCGACACTATGTCTCCCCATAAACCCGTTTGATCAAATTTATTTGATCATTTGTAGGGCGTAACCCCTACCGGCTGGGAGCCTTCTGTATTTACAGAGCTGAAAGTGCTACATGTATGGCCACACAAGCGGATGCCCTTACTAGCACCTTTTTGTTTTAGAAGCCCGAATCCTTCTAGTTGTTGAGGCAGGAGGTCGGACCTCTGGTAGCGGCCCACACACATACGGTTCTTAGTAGAGATACAAAGTTCGCCATGGGGAGTTTTCATGAGGACTGATGCTTGGCTGACCCGAGAAGTGAGTGCCGAGGGTGGAGCCAGTGAGGTCAAGCATCTAAGTATCCGCTCTGAATAGCGTAGCCTCGGGGGTAAAACCCCATGTGGGATCAACAACTATTGTCTTGGCCAGCCATAAGATTTGTGCTTGTCTTATGCTAAACACTCAAACATTCAAGACAACAACAAAACATTGTGTCTTTTGTGTCTTCAAGTGTATGCAAAACTTTTTACATCAAACAACACACTTTTGGAGTCTAAATAGTTGGCAAACATTGAGTCATCAACATTGTGTCCTCTTGTCACGAAAAACAGTCAAACAGTCGGATTTGGTCACAACAAAACAACTTCACAGATTGGAAAAATTGCACTAAGGTTACAGAAACGCGTCTGTGTCTGTTTTAACCGCGTCTGCGTCATCTAAGAGCGTCTGTGAAGTGTAGAATAGCATATGTGTTTTTATCCGCGTCTGCGTCAAACAGAGAAGCGTCTGTGTCTGGGAATCGCGTCTGTGAAGTATACAGAGGCGTCTGTGTCAGGAATTGAAAAATTTAACAGTCAAGCAAACAAAAGAAATCAGTTTCGGCATACTTGAGCTTCTTAGGTTGTCTCTTCAGGTTTCATCTAGCATTCAGCCTGTTCTAAGGTCTCATACAGTCCATCATTGCTTCACATCTCATTTTACATTCATACTTGTCAAAAACTTGAGTCAAAAAGGTCACTTGCTTGTCCTCACTATACTCTTTCAACACACTACATACTACTACACTTTGCTAAGTGGTCCCTCATCAAGGTTTCTTACCTTTGGGTCTCATTTGGTCTTACTTAGAGTCAAGGTCAGCTTACCTCATCAAGAGAAACGATCCTCTCTTTGAAAGTCACACCTACTCTACTACTTACATACTTGGTCTTACACTTTGGACATTGCAAGTACACCTTAAGATTCATTTACACTTCATACAACTCTTGGTCTTCCATACTCTTGTCATTTTTCATCTAGTCTCTCACATATTGGTCAAACACCTAGTTCATGGTTGAAACCCGCCTTCAAAAATCTAGGAGAATAGCTAAAGAAGCTCAAGAATCCGCAAACATGAGTTCTTATGAGTATGACAATGACTTATTCTACAATCCTAAGCACACTACATTACCAGACATGAATATTTATAGACACAATCCAAATGTGGAAAGCGCAAACACTATAAACAGCAATGCTACGCACAATGACAATGTGGACAACTCTTCAATACTATCAGCAGACATAGAAGAATCCATAATGAATCCTCAATTCAATAGATTGGTTGAAGAGATAATGAGGAGAGATCGTCAATACTTTTTAAACATGATGGCACAAAGTGGAGCTAAAATACCGCATGACTTTGACTTATCTCAACTTATGGAAAGTCGACCCTCACAACAAACTCAACCCAACATGGATCAAAGGAGACCAAATAGTGGAGGAAATAGAGGACCGAATAATGTGATGCCTAAGTCACCATCAGTTTTGCTTCAAAAACCAGCAATCCCACATACACAAGCTCAAACATATGATACTTACACTCAAAGACCATCATGGAGGCCTTATGCTCAAACACATGCTCAAGGTATGGATCAATCAAGACAAGTAGATACTCAAGGACATCCTCAAAATTTTGACACAAGGAGACCTCATGTCAAAATTGGGGGCAACACAATGGAAAATGAAAGGCCTATTGAATATGGTATATATGCACAAAATAGATATGGGGTCCCTCAATATAAAGTTATGCCAAGTGCTCCATATATGTCGCAACAATATAAACCTCCATATGGACATGTCTACGATCAGTATCATCCATACATGCAACAAGTTCCTCCTCAAATGGGTGTTTCAAACATGGGGTATGCTACAAGAAATCCATCTCCTCCCAAGAATAATTTGGAGCAACAAATTAGAGATCTACAAAAGAAAGTGGAGGACATGAGTACATCAAAACCTACATACACTATGAGAGATATATGTCCTTATCCCTTCGATAAGAGCATTCCAATGCCTCCATTTCCTGCACACTTTGTGAAGCCAAAATTTGATAAATATAGAGGGAGAGGAGACCCCAAGGCACATATAAGACAATTCTTCACAGCTTGCATTGAGGTAGCGGCAGAAGAAACATACTTGATGAGGTTGTTCCCACAGAGCTTAGGCGATCAAGCTATGGAATGGTTTTCTCAATTACCTCCTGGTATTAAGTCATGGGGCGACTTGGCAAAGGCATTCATTCAACATTTCTCTTACAATATAGAAACAGATGTCTCAGTTACTACCTTGTGCAATACGAAACAAAAGGAAGGAGAATCTTTCGCAACATTTTTACAAAGATGGAGAAATTTAGCTAGCAAATGCTCTTGCGAAATCCCGCAAAAACAAATGGTAGAAATGTTCACACAAAACGTTAACAAGGCTATTGGCTATGATCTCAGAAAATCTTGTTTGTCTACATTCAAGGATGTCATTGAAAAAGGCCTAGCAACAAAAAAGGTCTTAATTGAACAAGGAGTTATTAAGCTATTCAAAGAAAACAAAGAGGACTTCAAAGGAAAGGACAAACCAAAATTTTGGAACAAGAACAAGAACACAGTTAATGATGGTGTTGTTGATGCTAATACAGTGAGACCCAAGTTCCTCTTTTCTAGATCAAGTTCTACCAACAATCAAGTGAACAATCAAATGACTTCTAAACCTCGAAGGAAGTACACTCCATTGGGAGAACCACTTGAATCAGTATTCAAAAAGCTTGTGGCAAACAAAGTGATCACAGTTCCAGATTTTCCTCCATATGAACCAAAGGTTAAACCAAATTGGTGGAATGATGATGAGTTTTGTGAGTTTCATAAGAGAAAGGGTCATAAGATAGGTAATTGTCACCGATTGAAAAACATTGTGCAAGATCTCATTGATAGAGGAGATATTGAGATTGAGGGACATTCATCTAACCAAGAACATGAGGTGTTTAAGGAACCATTCCCAAAACATGACAAAGGAAAAGGCAAAGTCACAGATGATCAAGCCAATTACACTAGAGCACCTTACAATTATGATTCTACTATCAATCACATCTCAATGGACAATCATATTTCTACTATTACTATTAAAAACAAAAATCCTGAGAATCCTCCTCAGCGACCTAAAATTGTCCTAAGAGGTGTGGGATCTTCTTCTGAGCATACCTCTGAATGTCATGTTACAACCCGTCGAGGTAAAATTACATTGCCAGGTGCCTCCACTAAGAATACCAATCCTTCATCAACCAAGCCTGAGTACGACCTTGTAGAACAACTAGGGAAGACACCTGCGCTCATTTCTATTCTTGAGCTCTTACGTATATCCCCTGCACATAAAGCTATCCTTGACAAAATCTTGAGAGATACTACCGTTCCTACTAATCTAAACGTGGACCAGTTTCAAGCCATGGTGGGATACCTTTCCATTTCACATTCCCTTACATTCACAGAAGCCGATGATGCCTCCATAAGTCAGCCTCATAATGCCCCTTTACATGTTGAAGCCTTCATACATAAACATCGAATAAAGCGAGTTCTGATAGATGGAGGAGCAGGTCTAAACATTTGTACCTTGAGTACCATAAGACAATTGGGATATTCTGACAAGGCTGTGAATTCTACAAACCAAATCACCATCAAGGCTTATGATGATGAAGAGCGCTCATCCAAGGGCACAGTTACCTTACCGCTAAGAATAGGGCCAGTCACAAAGGATGTGGTTTGTCAAGTCCTAGATCTAGATCTTACGTATAACATATTTCTAGGATGTCTGTGGATTCATGAAATGAGGGCAGTCCCATCAACATATCATCAATGCATTAAGTTTCCTCATAATGGAGTCGAGGTAACAGTCAACGGTGATCCAAATCCGTTCATATATTGCAATAACTTGAGATCACATACTGAGACTATAATTCCCAGCAATCGTGAGGCTACTCCTGCTTCGACATACATTGATCCTGAGTCATTAAAACCCTCGACATCCAAACAAGGTGAACTTAGAGGCAAGTTTCAAGACAAAGGCATGGGAGAATACACTCTGAATCAGACAATGTTTTTATGACAAGTCATGAGCTCTCCAAAGGAGTATGGGAGACCACATCCTAACAAGCAAATCTCCATCTTGATGCTCAAATGGGATCCTACCATCTTTCAAAAATGGGGTGAACTAGAAGAAGAAAATTTATATAAAATGCTTTATAAAGACATTGAAGATGACACACATGATCAGATTATTATACCCTGTGAGAATTATGGCAAAGGCTTCAAAATTCTGCAAAGATTCGGGTATGATGGAAAAAGCCCTCTCGGGTTACGCAAAGAAGGTGTCATGGAGCCCTTACAACCTGAGTTAACTACAAGAAGAGAACGCTCGAAGGGACTTGGTTTTCTGAATTCCAAGACACACAATAAAAGAACAGAAAGGACCTCACAAATCAAATTCGCTGAAGTTCAACAAGAGGATTACTATTCTACAGACTCCAACGAATGGGAATGGGGTTCAGACAAATCCTCCAGTGACTATGAGCTCACCAAGACATTTAGAGAGCCAGATGAACCTACAGAGGAGGAGGAATTTTACAAAAAGTTCAGAGTTGGTCAAGAATCAACCCATAAGGATCCCGCACGTTCTTCGTTTCAAGGCCCTAGGTTGAAATCGCATAGGATGAGGACACCTGTCCCAGAAGGCGCTACTAGTGATGACAATTTGGATTCGCTCACGATCGAAACTGACGAGGAGAGTGCCATCGATGACCTCGACGATTACCTTGACATACCTGAATATAACCACATCTTCACTCTTCGTCCAGCAAACTCTGAAAACATTAAAGACCTTCCCCTTGTTCACCCCCAACTCATTGATTGGGATCATGAAGGACCAGCACAATTTGATACATTTCAAAATGACGAAGCTATTATCGACTATCTTGGCATTCGAGATGATCTTCCCCCTGGAGACCACAAAGCAGGATACGCCATAGAGCTCAACAACATGGCATACTTTGGTGAGGGTGTCGGGCCTTCTAGTCGCAAAAATGTGAAAATAAAAACAAAACAAGGGTCTTATGGCGAAAACCACACTGTGGCGCTATCTGACTCCAAAAAAGTAAAAAGAAAGGACGTATCTGAGGGCGAAAACCTCTCTGAGGCACCCGAAGATGGAAGGCTTGACATTCTCCCAGCGTCATATGAGGAAAAATCATCCATGTTGGTAGAGGAGACTATAAAGACAAACATTGGTACAGCAGAAGTTCTACACATCATATTTTTGGCTCAATCATTGACAGAGGCCGAAAGAGCAAAATTCATAAGCTTCTTTAAGGAACGACAAATCAACTTTGCATGGTCATACGCTGATATGCCTGGATTAGATCTGGATTTGGTTATGCATCATTTGACAGTCAAACCGGGGGCAAAACCAGTAAAACAGAAATTGAGGAAAATGCACCCACAAGTGGCATTACTAGTCAAGGCAGAGCTAGAGAAATTATTGGATGTCGGATTCATACGCCCAATTGATTATCCCGAATGGATTTCCAATTTAGTACCTGTCAGCAAACCAGATCGCAGTATCCGAATATGTACAGACTTCAGAGATATCAACAAGGCTTGTCCAAAGGACGATTTCCCATTACCAAACATTGACTTGATTGTTGATCTCACAGCAGGCCATGAAATGTTATCTTTAATGGACGGATTTTCTGGATATAATCAAATCAGGATTGCACCTGAAGATCAACATAAAACATCATTCACTTGTCCATGGGGAACCTTTTGTTGGAATTTCATGCCCTTCGGGCTGAAAAATGCAGGTGCCACGTATCAAAGAGCGATGACCACCATCTTCCATGATATCATGCACATAACTGTGGAAGATTATGTTGATGATCTTTTGGGAAAATCAATAGACAGAGACACACACTTGGACATACTTTCAGTTGTCTTTGATCGGCTGGAAAAATACAAGGTAAGACTAAATCCTAAGAAATGTGTCTTTGGAGTAACCTCTGGGAAGCTCCTAGGATTCATTGTGTCTAAAAGAGGAATCGAGGCCAATCCAGCAAAGGTCAAGGCTATCTTGGACATGCCGCCACCCAAGAATATCAGTCAACTTCGATCTTTACAAGGGAGACTCCAGTCCATACGAAGATTCATAGCACAACTTGCAGACAAATGTAATCCTTTCCAGCACCTGCTACACAAAAATATCAAGTTCAAATGGGATGAGAATTGTCAACAGGTTTTTCAGGCACTCAAAGACTATCTTCTAAATCCGCCAGTTTTGATGCCACCAATTCCAGATCAACCTTTGTTACTTTACATATCAGCTACTCCAACAGCATTGGGGGCACTCCTAGCACAACAAGCTACCGACGGCAAGGAAAAAGCAGTCTACTATATCAGTCGTACATTGGTGGGATATGAGCTAAACTATACACCAATTGAGCGTGCATGTCTTGCTATGGTCTTTGCTTCACAAAAATTGCAACATTATATGCTCACGCACAAGACTAAGTTGATTGCCCGAATTGACCCGCTAAAATATCTTCTCAACAAAGCTACACTTACTGGACGACTGGCCAAGTGGGTAATGATTTTGAGTGAATTCGACATCAAATATATAGACAGAAAAGCAATCAAAGGACAAGCAATTGCAGATCAATTAGCAGATGCTCCTATGATAGATGATGTTCCTCTACAATCAGAATTTCCAGATGAGTCCATTCTAACAATATCACCGGCAAAGCCATGGCAATTATACTTTGATGGCTCATATACACAGCATGGGGCAGGAGCGGGTATACTCTTTATAACTCCTCACGGCGATTCTATACCAAAGTCATACCACTTATCATTTCCTTGCACTAACAATATAGCGGAATATGAGGCATTAACAACTGGATTAAGAATTGCAGTTCAGTGGAAGATCCAAGAGCTTCGTGTTTTTGGGGATTCTCAACTGGTCATCCGGCAAGCAACTGATGATTATCAAACAAAAGATGAAAAACTAATGCCTTACAAACAATTGGTAGATGATCTAACACAGCGCTTCACAAAGATAGAGTTTGAGCAGGTACCAAGAGAACAGAATCGTGCTGCAGATGCCATGGCTACAATTGCTTCGCTCATTGATCTACCACAAAATGAGACCTGCTATGAGTTCCTGGTAGACAACTTGCTGATTCCTTCATATGAGATCACTCCTACGGAAATGATATGTGTTGTTGGTCCTGAATCCCAGTTATATGGTTCCATATTCACATACCTTCGCGACAATATCTTACCTCCCGATCTATCGAACAATCAACGTCGTACTTTCATTCGCCAATCCTCTCGATACGTCATTTTAGCTGATATCCTATACCGACGAGGTTTAGATGGCATCCTTCTTAGATGTTTGGAGAGTGACGAAGCTCAGATTGCATTATGAGAAGTGCATGAAGGGATATGTGGTCCGCATACTAGTGGTCCTACCTTGGCCAAGAAACTTATCAGGACTGGATACTATTGGCCTACTATGGAAAAAGACTCATATCAGTTTGTCAAGAAGTGTAAGCAGTGTCAAATTCATGGAGACCTCATACATGCACCAGCACAAGAACTACAACCACTTGCATCTCCTTGGCCCTTTTGTCAGTGGGGACTCGATCTCATAGGCAAGATTCACCCTCCTTCTTCCAATGGTTATAAATTCATTATCACAGCCATAGAGTATTTCACAAAGTGGATTGAAGCCGTACCTCTCACACAAGTTACTGGGAAACAAATCGCTACCTTCATCTTGAACTACATCATTTGCTGATACGGGATTCCTACTTCCATTATTACTGATAACGGGCGTCCTTTCAAAAATCAGGATGTTCGTGAACTCTGTGACCGCTTCCATATCTCTCATCGTTTCTCCACACCATATTACCCCCAAGGTAATGGCCAAGCTGAGACGTCTAACAAAACAATTCTTAAAATCCTTAAAAAGACAGTCGACGACGCTGGCCGTAACTGGCATATCCAACTCAATCCTGCACTTTGGGCCTATCGTACAAGTGTCCGGACACCTACAGGAGCTACACCCTACTCACTTGTCTACGGCGCTGAAGCCATCTTGCCTATTGAGGTCGAGTTACCTTCTTTACGGGTCTCCTTGAGAAACATAATCAACGATGAAGACTACAAGGTCTCTCGCTTACAAGAACTAGAACTGTTGGAGGAACGACGACACACGGCTTTTAAATCATCTCAAGGCTTACCAACAACGGATGAGTCGCAGCTACAATCACAAAGTCAAGCCTCGCACATTTGAGGTAGGTGACTTAGTCCTCAGAGAGAACCCCAAGAATCAGCAAGACAGAGATAAGAAGGGCAAGTTCGAACCAAACTGGCTTGGTCCTTACATCATCACAGCGGTATATGGATCTGGGGCATATCAGCTCTCAACTACAGAAGGTGAACCCTTGGAGGATCCTATCAATAGCATGCACCTTCGCAGGTTCTACACATAAGCTCTTCGGAACATCCTAATTCAAAAATACAAAAAAAAATTATAAAACAAAAAAAATCGTCACTTGGTGAAAACCTGGCAAATAGGCGCCTTGTGACAACAAAAAAATTGAAAAATCAAAAAAAGTAAAGAGAAATAATTTCGTCCAACGGTGAAAACCACTTCGGTGGCGCCCTGAGCAAGTACCATGGTGAAAACTAGGTCACCAGCGCCATGCGTAGAGACTTTGCTTCTCCCTCTTTCAGGATTCTCTTTCATCTTTCACTTTGCACACACTCACAACCTATTCACTCACAATAAACTTACCCATTCCCATCATGGCTTGTTATTGATCTACCTAAGATTGGTTAGCCATCCATAACCCTCCCTTTTCACTCCCTTTCCATCCATAATAAATCAGATCCTATCTGTGACTAAGGCAAAATCCTACGTCTAGTAATGGGTGTGGAACTGAGAACATCACATGTTTCGAGGAGTACAGTTTCTTCTAGCTTCCTTCAAGTCTATCCACGCACAATCCGCAATAAAGCAACATCTGCATCGCCAGTCCACAATAAAGTTCCGTCTTCTCCGCAATAAAGTATCAGTTTCATGGATTCAGTCAGTTTCAAATGAGACACAGCAGCAACAATGAGCTTCAACAAAATCAAATCTTTCAACAGACTCAGACAACATATGGTTCAGTGCTATCTATCTTTTTTGTGAAAGTGAACATTGTGACCACAATCGAATAAGACTTAAACAAGTGACAAGAGACACTAAACTTGAGGACTACAGTGGATGTTGGTGTCGAGTCTTGGTTTTCTTTTGATTTTATCTTTTTGGTGACATGTCTTTTAGCTTTTCCAGGATGTCTTTGACTAGAGATTCTATCTCCAAGATGTCTTCAACTAGAAAGGCGAGGATGGGGTATCGTCACCTATTTGCATTTGCTGTCTGTCGATTGTCTTTTAGTAATGCTATGACTTGTCCAAGGATATGAGGACACTATGAGTCTAGTATGAACTGGGGCATTCCTTGTTTGTGACTGTCTTATCTCCATGCAAACAGGTACAATGACTTTTTGGGCCGAACAAATGCCTCGATTGTCATAACCTATTCTGCCATAATAAAGCTCAATGATGATAACGCACAAGAAGCTCTTTCACGTTCATATCTTCTGTCTTCCATCCCCCTTTCTTGATTGACTTCCATTGTCCTTCTCGAGTCTGCGTAGCCCGCTATCACATGACTGAGTATAATGACACACCAAAAACATTTGCATTTCATATAGTTACACCTACATCACCACATATAAGCATTTCATACATACATATAGATATCACAATTGCATCACATCCTGCATACAACACATGTTAGCAGATCTCACATTTTCATTATGTAAATAATCATTTGCATTATCATATTTATTTGCATTACATACATTCACATTTGTATCATGCATCACATATACAACATAAAAGAACAAAAATATTGCATTGCATCCATATCATAAGCGTCCATATCAAAAAGCATGCATCATAGAACATTTCATCACATAAGGTACACATGCATATAGCTGCCGCAAAAATGGATCATCTCTCATATATAATCAAAATGTGTCATGATACAATGATGTCAAAAATCATATGGCTACAAAATCACCCGCAGGTGTCTACAATACAAAAATGGTACATATACTGATACAAAGGGGAGCCCTCTATGGCTATGATGAACTCCCTCCCTCGGAGCCGCCTGGCCTCGATGGACGCTGAGCTGTAGATGGCCCTGCTCCGGGATCCCCCTGCCTATCTGGTGGTGGTGGAGGACCCATGACCCCACCGCTAGATGCCTGCCTCCTCCGACTCCCTCCCGTAGCCGTCGCTGTACGCGATGATCTATGGAAGCTCCTCGCCCGCTGATCTGCTGGCACGGCACCATAGTACAGGTCCCTCCAATAGCCAATCTCCTCTCCGGCTCGCAGCACATATGCGTAGCCTGCCCCTGCATCCTCTGTCGCCTGCCTCCCTGCCCTCAAAGCTGCCTCGGCCTCAGTATATCGCTGGATGGCCTAGTCTCTCTCCCGCTCTGTGTCCCTGAGCCTGATCCTGAGGCAATCCCTCTCCCGCTCCAACTCCACAATCTCGTCTGCCTGGCCCTGGCAGATCTCTCTCAGCTTTAGCAGCCCATCCTCCTCAGGATCTCCACCCTCAGCCTCTGCCTGTGGCTCCTCCTCTACAGGTGCCCGCTCCTGTACCTCCCCCTGTACCTGTCTCGGTGCCTGAATAGGTACCTGTCTCTGTACCTGTCCCTGTCCCTGCACCTGTCTAGGTCCCTGTGCTCTAGGACCCTGTGCTGCTGGTACCTGTAGGGGCAATCCACCTCGACCCCTCACCACCTGGGCTACTCTCTCCTGTCCTCCCTCCCTCCGAGGTGCTACCCGCCTCTCCCCCACTACTCCCCTCCACCTCCGCCGGCCCCTACCTCCATCCCCTCCACCATCATCATCATCATCCCCTCTAGCCTCTCCCTCCAACAGCTCTCCCGGATCTGTCAACCTCGGAAACGGATGCTCTGCCCAATATGTAGAGTACTCTGCATCCATCCCTGCATCCTCTACCTCTGGCCACATATCCCAAGGTAATGGCATCATCTCTGTCATCTGTGTGACGGCCTGATCATACGATAACAATGGCCCGAACTGTGCCTGATCCCTGACTGTACGGGCATACATGCCCGAGCCTCGTGGCATCCTCTGAATCCGGTCGAACTGTCTGCCAACCCTGTCAACAAGCTGTCTCTCCAAAATATAGGGCGTCCGCCCAATAAGATATCTACTCCTGAATGTATATGGCAGCTCCACTACGTCGTCATCCCACTCCTCGCACCCCAGGTACGGCCTCCAGATCACCATATCGATATCATCTATGACACGTCTCCAGTGCTCCAGTCGACCAATCCGAGGCTGTGATGTAATCATATCGTACAGGTGTACAAAACTCCGTCCATGCCCTCTGCCTCTGAAGTGGATAGGCCGTGTGATCGGAAGGTGCTCATATGCCCACACCTGTAGGAGTGTCACTCCGCAGCCCAAGCCCACTGATCCGTGATAAACGAACTGATGTAGCTCATAGTACAGATGCGCCAAGACACATGGCCCCCATGCATATCTGGTGTGCTCAGTCACCAGTGTCTCCAGTGCTCCTCCCCAGCCCACTGCCAACCCCCGTGTAGCCCTGTCTGGACATAAGAAACCACTGATGGCTCCTCCAATCACAGCTGGTAATGCTAAACCGGTCACGGTCATGGTATCCCATGCCACGTGCCCTGCTCTCATCTCCAACCCGGGATCCTGAAATACCCGTCTCAGTGCCTCCCTGTCTCCGTCACGATCATATGGAATCAGCTCTCCATCGATCGGTATATGCAATATCCTGTAGACGTCCTCAAGGGTCACTGTCATCTCCCCCATAGGCAAGTGAAACGTGCAAGTCTCGGAGTGCCATCTCTCCGCCAGTGCAGTCAGCAAACCCATGTTTGCCCGAAACTCAGGCACATACAGAATGTGTCTCAATCCCATCTCCTCAATAGCAATCCTGTCCTGAATCGACAACTCTGGTCGCAACCTCTGAGTCGATGGGAATCTCTCCCGTGACTCTAGCATAGGCAAATACTCCTGCAGTCAACCAATCAATCATGTCAGTTATCGTGGCATTCACTGTTTATCACAAAATGCTACTTGCTATCTAAATGCATATGGTTATCTATCCTAGTGACACTCACTGTTCATCACAAAGTGTTGCTATCTATCCTAGTAGTGCTCCCTGTTCATCACAAAGTACTACGTGTGTGACATTCCCTGTTCATCACAAAGTGTTACTCACATTCGCACTCCCTGTTCATCACAAAGTGCTGCCTATCTTGGTGCTCCCTGTTCATCACAAAGTGCCTTGATCTCTCTTAGTCTTCCCTAGAGGGCCTGTTTGAGTGTATCCTCTCAGCAGCTTATCCAATCGACAGCGTATGTTCATCACAGAACTGCCGATTTGACCTAGAAGACTCAAACTATGCATTTTGACGCACAAACGCGCTTTAAACTCATAAACGTGCTTATAGACTGCACAAACGCGCTTCTGTAACACAGATGCGCTTTCTGAACACATACGTGCCTATATCATGCACAAACGCGGCTAGGGAACATAAACGCCCCTACAGGGCACAAACGCGTCTGGAATTCGCAAACGCGCCCGCATTCATCACAAACGCGGTCCCAGGCATAGACGCGCTTGGACCCGACATAGACACGCCTGTTGGACACAGACGCGCCTGGCACTGACACAGACGCGGTTGCGCGTTTTTGCATTTTTCAAATATCCTATTCCTAGCGCATTTATTGCTACCTACTAAACATTAATGACCAAACTTGAAATGCGTGAAAGTACGAGGAGGTTTTCGGGTACTTACCGGCTCTCCTGCATCTGCTGGTCGCTGGAATCGGCGAACACGGTCGAATCTGTGAATGAAGGCCATCGCTGTTGACTGCTACTGCTCTTTTCTCGCTCTGCACTGTGATCTTGTAAGGGTGTGGATGACAATGAGGATGTCTTTTGCCCGTGGTCTATCTTATAGCCTACCCTAGCCCTCGCCCTCATTTCCCGAGTCAGTATTCTTCATCCTGTGACTTTGTCACTTTATTCGGTCAACCCATTCTAGCCTTTCTTTCTTATCGAGAGATTGTCTGCAATCTTTTCAGACATTTTCATCCAATCTCTCGAGGGGGCATATAATTCCCATCTTGGGGCAACTCTGTATCAGTTCATCTTATCTTCTTTGAAACAACGCGACAAGCCGCATTGTCTCAAAGAGGGGCAAAATGTAGACACTCAAAATTGTCATGTCTAATTAAATAAATATTTTATTTATTTAATTATCTAAGCTTAATTCTTCTATTAATTAAATAAATTTTTATTTATTTAATTAATTCATTTATCCTCTTCTAGCCTTATTTCTCATTTAAATAAATACATTTATTTATTTAAATTATCCCTTTCCTAAATTAAATAAATATTTTATTTATTTAATTGTCCCGCTTCTTCTATTAATTAAATAAATCTTTATTTATTTAATTAATTCATTAGCCTTTTCTACACATGACACATGTCATTCATCTCTTAATTCATACACTACCTACCTCTTTCATTATTTTATTATTTCCCCTACCTACCCTCTAATCCTAGCCGACCTCTCTTTTTACACCTCTCAATCTTAACCCTCCATTTCTTATTGTGTCTTCTATTTAAGGAGATGCTTTCTTCATTGTCAAACCCTAATGACTGATTTTGGAGTACTTGGCTACACTACAATTCCACTTACAACCACATTCCGTTCTTTGTTGAGCTCTTGTGCATACAAAAATCTGAGAGCAAATATATCAAGCAAGATCAATGGAGATAGGAAAAATGGAGATCAAAACCCTATTGGACATGTGATGGTATAATCTTTGTGATTTTGAGTTATTTTGCATTGTCTTAGGTAATCTTCATATGTTATGGTGGATCTTTGTTCATTGTTAGGTTAGGGTTTAGTGGTTGGATTCATTTAGCCTTGCAATATTGTTGTTATTTGTTATCCATTTTCACCATATACAGATACTATTTGGTCCTCCATTCATCATTATTTCATCATTTATTTATGTTTGTATGGTTTCTCTCTTTTGGAGAGGGGCTTTGTTCCATTAACTTTTCTTCTTTTCTCCATTTGTGAGAGATTATTTATTAATGGGTACCTAACATGGCCTAGTATTTGAGACCTATAATCATAATAATCTTCATCTTTTGCACCCTTTGCATGTGTCTACTTCTCCCTAAGTTGTAGGTAAGGAGGGGTGTTGACATCAATAAGGTAATTTACATAACTAATTTACTAGTAAAACCTACTCTAAAGTTAAGTTTACTTAGACCCTAGGAATATTTCTTGAAATCTTAATTGTCATAGTGATATATCTTGGAATTTACTTCTTGTGTCCTAGGTCATTTAATAACTATCAAGTTGGCTATATTTTTTTATAAGATTAATACATATCACAATCTTGTCTAATCCTACCTATCAACCTTGCCTATATAAGCAAGGCATCATATATACATTTTGTGATGTAGTATTCAATTCAATTCAATCTAATCCATTGTGCTCATAATTAGGCAATATTTTCTCTTGTTGATTTCTTATGGAAGAAATCTTTTGATAAATTGTAGGTGATTGTGGAGGATTGAGTCCATTAGTGACTCTAATGGCTAATAGAGTTATTTATTGTTTTTATTTTCTTATGAGAAAATTAAAATGTCTTTGGTTGAACCTTATTATGATGTCTCAATTATTGGAGGAATATCTAAAGAGAAGAAAGTTAATAAGAATAATGGAGATAAGAAGCATAAGGGTAAGGATATGTCCTAATCTTGAAGACAATTTCATTGTAAATGCTAGAAATATGGCAAGAAAAGTCCCATTCAAAAATATTTCAATTAGGTCAAACAGATTATTTATCTCGTAAATTCTTTGACAATGATGATTTTACTAGTGATGTGTTTGTTTCATCTAATGTCATTGATGATGCACCATTTTCAAATGACTCAAGTGTGTTTTCTTACAGCTCACCTCAAAGAAAGTGGTTTTCTGAATATAAAAAGTGCCCAATCAAGGTTATTTTTTCCTAGTGATAACAAATTTAAGATTTGGTTGAGAAGAGATATCGGTAGCCTTCATGAATAGAAAAATAAGGACACACTTATATGTTCTACTTAGTCCAAATTTGATAAGAAACCTTATGTTTATGTGTAACATAATCGAATCTAGGATACTTGATATTATTGGTGGTAAAGGTTTTAGATTGATAAGAGGCAACATGGTGTGTATTTTGTCTATTACTCGCTTTATTTAATGACACTCTTTAGGTGTATCGAGTATCTCATGGAATTCAAGAGTTTTAAAACATTTCACAATAATTTTACATCTGACAATATGGACATCTATATGCTAACATAATTTGATTTATTCTTATTCGAATATTAAGGTTGAAATTTTAACATATATGAGAAAAATTAAACAAGGACATATACCATATTAAGACAATATATTGTTTTATGCTAACCATCTAGTAAAGTTTTGAAAAGAAAATAGTGTCATTTACATCAACTAGCATGCCTATATTATGGTTGATATTTAAACATATATGTGGAAATTAAACAAAAACATATATACTAAGAGAGTACATTGTTTTACACTAACCATCCAATAAGGTTTTGAAAAGAAAATAGTATCATTTATATCAACTAGCATGCTTATATTTAGATAAATTTATGTTATCATTATTATTGAAATTATTTTATTTGTCTTTTGTTCTATTTTAAAAATTATAATATTATATTTTAATTAATATCATAATGAAAACATATCATAGTAGAAATAGAAATCAAACCAAATTCAATATGAAATTTAATTTTGTAAATGAAAATATCCCATATTATCTGCTTTATTTACTATTGACTTTTTTTTTTTAATTTCACCAATATGCTGAGCTCCTATAATACTGCCATTGTAGATTGATGATATAACTTCACTTATACTTTTGATCCATAATAAGTTTGTGCAGCAGTCATACCCAAAACAAATAACGCCATCAGAAGAGAAACAAAGTACCAAGGCCTTGAGTAATACTCTTCCTTGAACTCTCTGATCCAAAGATTCAGTACACTGTGATAATGATCTGTTGTTTGTTTAACAACCTCCTGAAATTGCTCAATATTTTGTATAGTGACTTCCTTGTCAAGATTATGGAACATGTCACCTATTTCATTATCTCTCCCCATCTGACATTCAATGATTTCTTGCTCCCTAAGCAATGAAACATCTTTCTCAGATTCGATTAAGTCAACTATTATGCTTATATATTGGGAAATTATTGTGGCTTCTGGGGAGGGTCGGTATCTTTGGCACTCATCATAAGCAATCAAATTCCGCAAGATAGTTTCAGTGTCATCCCCCACAATGATTTTGGGGAGGACAAAATAACTGCCTGTAAATCTTCTGTTATCAAACCGCAGTTTCCCATCAGCACTTGGCTTGAACGAGATACCAACATTTCTTAATAGTTCTGCTGTAGGGGCAGATATCCTATTGTTATTACTCTGGTCCTTAGAGACTGAAAATACAAAAGAACGAGATTGGGGACGTGGATGTGTTAAGAAATCTGTAATTAACATTCTACACAAATCCAATAGATGAAATGCACCTTTTTTTATGTGTTCTTCTATTTTAAATTTTATTTGGTGTTTCCAAACTGAATGGAAACCCTCTAAATTCTTGGAAGACACTTAGCATTGTAGCTAACTTGGATACTGCTTTTTCATAGGTTTGTAGCTCCAATTGGAGGAAGTGCATGAGAACAAATAGTGGAATTTGGTTTTCCAACTTGAATATATCCCTTTTAATCTCCCATGATATAGCGTTTCCATCCCCACACAGGAAAATGATACTAAAGGCTGTTCTTCGATAGATATTTCTTTGCTGAGGGCCCTGAAGAACTCAAGAATAAAACATGCATCCATGGTAAACATCCAGGCTAGTGTTTCTCTATCATATTCAGCGGTTGAATCTTGGTAGCATCCTCTGATTCTTTCTTCTAAAGTTTGGACTTCTGCTGTCAACTTATAGATGTCCATACCATTGAGCCTTTTCAAAGTTCGTTCTACTGCTTCTAGCTTGTGGTCGTCCATTACAGAGAGATTTTGCCCCTTGTGATGATGATAAAATCCAAAGGACGCAATGAGAGGAACATAAGCTTCTCGTTTTGAAGCCTTCATGGATTCAGGTACCTTATAAATAGAAACATTTGGAGATGGTTGTAACATTTTAAATTGGCCAGATTTAAATCTGCTTTGCACCTGACTAAGCCATGTTTCAGCTCCAACATTGCCTTCTCTTTGAAATTCCACAAATCCTTTGGAACCCTCACTGTAAGGGATGTTCAGTTGAGTCATCTCTTTGTTCTGGCCTTTATCTGCACATATGAGAAATTTCAAATTCTTTTAATGATAACCATAAAGTAGATCGCAGATTACGTAAATCACAATTCATCTTAAATAACTAGAAGATTATAAAAGATAAGCATAAAGTAGATCGCGGATGACGTAAATCACAATTCATTTTCAATAACTACAAGATTATTTGTAACAATTGGATATAAGATGACCTCTATATTATCTTATCGAGTAGATGAAATAGTGAAAAATGCAAGGAAGTTTCTTCATTAGGGGAGCAAACAATTGTTGTGCCCCATTTTAGCTTGGGTTCATTGCCGCCACCATTGCCATTAAATCTGAAGGCCACTTTTGCAGTTAGTTGGTGTGAGATGGTGTTGTGTGGAAAGCTCAAAGCAGGTGTGAGATGTTGTGTGGAAAGCTCCTCTCGTTGGATGGACTAAATTAATACTGGTGGAGCAGTCAAAGGTAATCTTGGGCATGTTGGTTGTGGGGGAGTTGCACATGATCACAATGATCGGTTTGTCTCAGTAGTAGTCCTTCCTTTGGGAATTTAGATGAACCACTATGCCAAGGTAAAGGCAGCCTACATTGGTATCAAATTGGCAGTCTCTTATGGCTATAGAAAAGTGTGGTTAGAGACTGATTCTCTAAATATTATTAATTGTTTAAGGAGTATTTAGGCCCCTAGCTAGACAATTAAATGTTTGATTCTAAATTACATTGATATGCTTAATTCGTTAAAAGAGTGTAGCGTCGTAAATTGTACGCACTTGCTAGGGTGGTACAATTTCACACCTAGTTTAGCACCTGCCTTGGTCATTTTGCATTTTGCATTGCATTTCCCCTTTAGCACTTAATTAATCAAATTAACTAGGTCTAAGGTTCTATTTTATCATCTCCCACATCATAAAGTTGGGCCCTTTCATTAAAGTGTGCCCTTTTCATTTTATTCCTCCTATACATCATTTAATCAAAAACCCTAATTAGGTCCTATTTTGAACTTGGGGGCTTGATTTCGGAGGTCAAAACATCTCGAAATCACCTGTAACTTCGGGATTCTCTCTAAAATCATCATATCTGACGGCCCTGAAAATTTGGTGAAAAGTTGTCGGGACCATGGCGCCCGGAGAGGACCATGGCGCCCAGAGAGGACCATGGCGCCCGGAGTGCACATGGTCCCGGACATTTTTCCCAAAATTTTAGGAGCGCGATCCAATCATAAAATAAAGCTTAACCCCAAGAAATTGGCGGGATATTCAATCTCTAGGTCGGCCAAAAGTCGAAATTAAGACCTAGGGTTTCATATATAAGAGCTCTCTTTCTTCATTTGAAAGGATTCGAATTTTGGCTTTCGAGGACCTTCCATGCAGCGAAAGAGCAGATCTTTGAAGACTTCAATAACATTCAACATCCATCCATCAAGCATTCATCAATTTCATTCATTTAGGGCTTGGGAGACATTGAAGAACAATAGGAGATTACCGACTGAAGATTGGCTTGTACTCCTCCCTTGAGGGTTGGGTATGATTTCATGTTGTTTTCATGTCTTTGCATAAGCTTCAATATATCCTTTATTCATGCTTTAGATCACTTTGCATCTTGATTTAGAGCATTTATATTATCATTTACAAGCAATTAGGGTTTACTTTCTAGGTTGCTCTAGTTTGCTTTCTTGCATTTTAGGACCTTGCACACACACTAGGTCTGCACACACAATACATTTTACAAAACAACTTGGCTATTCATGGAGGTGGAAATCACTGAAGCGGGGGGTTTGACTAAGGCAAAACCCTATATAGCCACCCATACCCTTTTCAGATATAAGTGCAGGTTTCGGAATTCGGACGACGCCGCAAGTTACAGATCCGGAAGAAGCAAACGGAGACCGAACTTCACACCAAATCTCAGAGCAAAAGACCAGGACAAGGGCGTGGGGTGCCCTGGTCCTGCCAGGACAGGGGCGCTGGGCGCCCTGGTCCTACCAGGACAGGGGCGCTGGGCGCCCTGGTCCTTCTGACAGCAGTTTTCAGCATTTTTGACAGCTTTGCAAAACAGCAGTTTCCAGAGCAGTTTCAAGGGCAGAATCAGGATAGTGGTGCCCGCACCCCTGTCCCGAACATTTTCAGTCAGATTTTAACTCTGGGTACGCATTTGCATTCTTGTCTTGTCCTTGTGTTTACAGCTTTCCATTGTTTAAGTTCAATTCTGCAATCTTGTTATTAGTTCATACTTGCACTTTGGGGTTAAGGATTGAACTTGCATCATTTATCTTTCAATTGCAACAAAGGAATAGAAATCCTAATAGGTAGCCCGTGGCTCTCTCTTCCACAAGAAGAAGTAGCCAATTGTGTGATACCTCTAGGCTCTTTCGTATTCCGTAATGTGTGTCAAAAGGTAGGATTAGGGCATGTTAACCTAGTCTCGCTTTTTCCCCTACACATTTTTGGTGAACCCGACGTGAATCTATCATTGCTTCCTCTTGCATTGCATTTGTTAGATCTAGATCTAGATTTAGTGTGTTTTCATTTCATTTTCATTAAAAAGAAAAAAGAAAAAAAAAAGTGTGTTTCTTTGTATTGTGTGTTTAAATTTTATGCAATTTCAAAATGTCAGATTTTTA
Source organism: Cryptomeria japonica (assembly GCF_030272615.1). NCBI lineage: Eukaryota > Viridiplantae > Streptophyta > Pinopsida > Cupressales > Cupressaceae > Cryptomeria > Cryptomeria japonica. The sequence goes on along the minus strand of NC_081411.1, from coordinate 222,170,905 downwards.
TTTGCAAGATGTTCATATTTGTGATGATTATGAGTTAGATGAGGCTTTAGATGAGTTTTTGAAACCTAAATATACCAAACCTTCATTTTACCAAAAACTCATAAACATTGTTACTATGCCATTTCGTTGTGATGAGAAAGATAAGTCGAATGATTCCTCTCAAGGGTACATTCCTATCAGCTCTTCCACTAAATCTAGTAACATGGTTGTTTTCAATGATCCCCTCTATGAAGAGATATCTCCTTTTGAATCAAAAGATAAACCTTTTAATAGATATGATCATGCTTTGTTGAATGATGCCCTTGATGCCTTTGTGTCTCCTAAAAAACACTCCCTTCATGAGGATCCTTTTGTGCAAGAAGATGACATTATCCCTACATTTCCTAGTGATGGCCTTTCCTTTTCCAACAAAATTCCCACTAGAGATGATGAATTAATGATAAATGCTTACCCTTCTCCTAAAGTTGGTCTTACCCATAAGCATCCCTTAGAGAAAGAAGATGAAATAATAAGCAATTTCCTTAATTCTCTCTCCCCTAAAGATCATATTGAACATATTTTGAGGAAAGAGGATGAGTTTAACATATCTATTGATGCTTTCCCTCCTAAGGATGAGGAATTAATAAACAATGTTATCTCCTCTCCCGAAATTGACAATACTTCAAACATTCCTTTCAACAACCTCACTATTTGGGATGAACCATTAGAAGAAGGTATAGATTATTCTCTACCCCTAGCCAAAGGGGATGAAATCAAGATTGGAAACTCCCTTGATAGTTTCTCCCCTTCCTTGAATCTCAATTATTCTCCCTCTAAAAATAAAGCATCTCCCTCTCCTCAACTTGGTTCTACTCATAAGGAAACCCTAGTTCAAAGCAAGATGGTTAACATTTCTTTCAAAGATCTCCCTCTCAAAAGTGAGACTTTAGAGAGTAGTGTTGATCCTTCTCCTAGAGAGTTTATTCCCCATGTAGATCCTGTGATGATAAAGGATGATATGACCTTTCCTAGTATTACTCTTCCTACTAGAACATCAATGCCTATCCCTTGTCTCTCTCCTAAAATTGATTTGATCCGTGATAAGATTTTAGTGCAAGAGAAGACTATCAATAATTCTTCCAACACTTTTGTTCATTCCTCTAAACCATCCTCAATCAATTTGATACATGTGAATGAGACACCTAACAAACCTCTCTTCACTGTCCAAGGTGCTTGTCCTTCTCAAAATTCTCAACCTTTAAATAAGCCTATTGTAGTGGTTCAAGGTGGTTATGCTAATGATTCTTTTTGCACGCCTAAGAAACCTATTACTACTATGCAAGGAGGTTATTCTTCTAAGAGCCCTTATGAGTATGCTAAGCAACTGACTAGAGAGAGTTATCATGCGGTTGCCCATACCTATAACACAAGAAACAATACGCAACCTAATCCTCCTCCAGTTATCCCCACTTCGCTTCCTCCTTCCCAACCTATTCTTCCTCAAGCTCCTCGTATTTCACAAATGCTTAGTAAGGACTATGATCTCATAGAACAACTTAAAACTACCCCTGCTAAGATATCCCTTTGGGATTTGATCCAAACTTCTTCTGCTCATCATGGAATGTTACAAGATGCCTTGAAAGATTTGAATGTTCCTCCACCTAATACATCTAGTAATATAGTGTCTTTGGTTAACTCTGTGATGAATCCTAAAGCTCAAATTGTGTTTACCCAAGATGAGTTGCCTACTAGTGAAATTCAACAACAATATGATCCCTTGATGATTGTGGTTATCATAAATGACACTGCTATAAGACGAACACTGGTAGATAATGGCTCTGGCCTTAATGTGTGTAGCATTAATCTATTGCATAAGATGAATGTGGATACATCCCTTATTGAGCCTGACTCTCGTCCCATTCGAGGCTTTGATAATGTGGCTAAGTCTTCATTAGGTATTATCACCTTACCTGTCACAGTGGGACCTGTTACTTTGCCCACTCCTATCCATGTTATGTTGGGAAATCTAACATACAACTTGTTATTAGGGAGACCTTGGATTCACAGTATGCAAGCTGTCCCCTCTACATTGCATAGACAAGTTAAATTTATTTATAACAATAAGACATATACCTTGATAGGTGACACTAATCTCCAAGCTTGTTTGCAAACATCTAAGCCTTCCTCTTCTAGTAATGACTCTTTGAACAAGATACCTATGGATGAATCCTTACCCTCTGATAATCAAAATTCTTTGGATGAGTCTGAAGCTCCTGAAGAAGATCCTTCTCGACTTGAATATACGCATAAAAAGGCTTTTGATCCTGAGAAGGTTCTCGCAGAAGACGATTGGGGATCTCTTGACTTTAATCCCACCTTTGTAGGTGAGTATAGGGTTCCTCCTAGAGAGTTTAAAGTTAAAAAGAAGGAAGACACTAAAAATCAATCAATCTTACCTGAACCTATGAGCAATAATTTTGTGGCTGCTTCTCAAACTTCTTCTCCTCACACCTCTAATTATGAAGAGTTTGATTCTTTGTCTTATGAAAAACTACCTTCTCTTCCTGAAATGGCTGATCGTTATGGTTGTGGTTTTCGCATTTTTGCTAAGCATGGGTATCATGGAAATGGTTGTGGCGCTCATGAACAAGGGATAAAAGTTCCTCTAGAGACTAATTTTCACAATTATGCCTTTGGACTCGGCTATAATCCCTACAAACGCACTAAAGCATCTAAAAGACCATCTCTCAATGTGAATGCTATATTTAGTAGTGATGATGATCTCACTTCAACTAAATCATCTTCTACTTCTATCAACTCTCATTCCCCTCATAAGGAAATCTTGGCAATGAACAAATCTCTTTATGAATCCCCTCAAATTTCTAAATCCACTTATGAATCTTTATCTCCTATTCATCATAAAGTCCTTTCCTCTAGGGATAAGGCTCTAATAAATTACACTCATCCCTCTTCTAAGATTTCATGTGACTTTTCTTCTTCAATTTTTATCATTTTATACATGTTTTTGATCTCACTTATAGTTGAGCATTTAACATGTCATATTCAAATACCTCATTTAGTCTATCATGTCTTTAAATAACATTAATGGCTATTATGTTGCTCATCATTATGTGACATTGGTAGCTCATTTACTGGGGGCTCATTGTCATTCATGATGGTACAATTTCAAGTGCAATCATATTTTTTTGAAGCAACATAATAGCCTAATTTTCTTGTTCCTATGGGGACAAGAGTGATTTCATACATCTCTTCTTTTGCTTATGTCCAAATCTCTCCCTAGAAGATTGTGTAAGTCCTTCTCATTGTCCTTATCCTTGGGAGGCAATGATCTTTCCTTATTTTTATCTAAGGATCCACTTTTTCCTATTTTGTGGATGGTGTGGACTTTCTTACTTGATGTTATGCCTTGTACGCATTTGTTGTTGTTTGTTCAAGGATTCTCTCTTACAAGAGGTGTAAGTCCTTGACTACAACCTCTTTTGCACTTGGTAAAATACATCCATAACGAATTCACTCTCCTAATTGGGTTAAAAAGAGCGTCATCCTTCATTAAGAATCACTTTCACCTCGCAAAAGAAGGAAGTATTTCATTCTTATTCTCTTCTTTGTCTTATTCTAGAAGATGTTATATTTGTCTAAGACAATTTCTCTCAAGGGTAGGTGTCTTTTGTACAAAGATCTCTTCTCCTCTAAGGATCTCCTTTACACATGCTACAGGATATCCCTTCTCAACTATCTTATCCTTGCTTAAAGAGTTCAAAACTCTCTTGCTTGGATCTATGACATTGTTGCAGTTTTGGGGTATCTTCTTTTGTGATGAAGGTAGGTATCCTTGTTCTAATTTTCTTATGACATAAACATTACACTTTTTGAGCAATGGGTCATTCTCAGAACTAGAGTACAGACTCTTAGAGCGGGATGTCACGCTTTTGTACTATACATATACAGGTTGTAGCATACTCGGGCATAGACTCCTATGAGGTGCTTCTAACCTCCCTTACACACACATACACGAAGTTGAGTGGAACTAGCGGCATAAGGCTAGACTTTCTCACTCTCCTCCCTTACATGGATCACCTAGACAGACTCTAGGGGCTAGTTTTCCATGTCCTTTTTCCCATGGATCACCTAGACAAGATCTAGGGGCGAGAAGTCCATGTTTTCTCTCTCACTATTCTTCTCATGGATCACCAATGTGTGTATTCATGCTTTTTTCCTTTCTTTTCTTCTCTTTGCATTTTGTTTCCATTTACATCCTTCATCTTGTGTTAGAGAACTCTCAAATCCTCACACTCTTTGTTGTGTTGGAATTGAGATTTAGTCCTCTTTCTTACCAAATGATTCTCCATTAGTTCTTGATCTCATATCAAATCTTCTTGTGAGCATTTGTCATCAATATTCTTTAACAATTCGAAGTGGTAAACATGATACCCTATTTCAACTCACTAAAATTAGCAAGCCGAAACAGGGGGGGGCATATAGCTACCCTCGAATTTTCATCACCTTCCTTAGTAAGCATTAGGTGATTTTGTGATCTAACATGTGGTTTTGTAGGGTGCGGTTCCTAACTGTGTACTGCAGATACCGTTGGGGGCTTCGTTCGACAGACTTATGGATATATCCTTTTTCAAATAATGTTTACTTTTCTATACTTTAGCTTGCATATGCACGTAGTGTTCATATGACCACTAAAGTGGGGGCTAAATGTAGCGTCGTAAATTGTACGCACTTGCTAGGGTGGTACAATTTCACACCTAGTTTGGCACCCGCCTTGGTCATTTTGCATTTTGCATTGCATTTCCCCTTTAGCACTTAATTAATCAAATTAACTAGGTCTAAGGTTCTATTTTATCATCTCCCACATCATAAAGTTGGGCCCTTTCATTAAAATGTGCCCTTTTCATTTTATTCCTCCTATACATCATTTAATCAAAAACCCCAATTAGGTCCTATTTTGAGCTTGGGGGGGCTTGATTTCGGAGGTCAAAACATCTCGAAATCGCCTGTAACTTCGGGATTCTCTCTAAAATCATCATATCCGACGACCCTGAAAATTTGGTGAAAAGTTGTCAGGACCATGGCGCCCGGAGAGGACCATGGCACCCGGAGTGCACATGGTCCCGGACATTTTTCCCGAAATTTTAGGAGCGCGATCCAATCATAAAATAAAGCTTAACCCCAAGAAATTGGCGGGAAATTCAATCTCTAGGTCAGCCAAAAGTCGAAATTAAGACCTAGGGTTTCATATATAAGAGCTCTCTTTCTTCATTTGAAAGGATTCGAATTTTGGCTTTCGAGGACCTTCTATGCAGCGAAAGAGCAGATCTTTGAAGACTTCAATAACATTCAACATCCATCCATCAAGCATTCATCAATTTCATTCATTTAGGGCTTGGGAGACATTGAAGAACAATAGGAGATTACCGACTGAAGATTGGCTTGTACTCCTCCCTTGAGGGTTGGGTATGATTTCATGTTGTTTTCATGTCTTTGCATAAGCTTCAATATATCCTTTATTCATGCTTTAGATCACTTTGGATCTTGATTTAGAGCATTTATATTATCATTTACAAGCAATTAGGGTTTACTTTCTTGCATTTTAGGACCTTGCACACACACTAGGTCTGCACACACAATACATTTTACAAAACAACTTGGCTATTCATGGAGGTGGAAATCACCGAAGCAGGGGGTTTGACTAAGGCAAAACCCTATATAGCCACCCATACCCTTTTCAGATATAAGTGCAGGTTTCGGAATTCGGACGATGCCGCAAGTTACAGATCCGGAAGAAGCAGACAAAGACCGAACTTCACACCAAATCTCAGAGCAAAAGACCAGGACAGGGGCGTGGGGCGCCCTGGTCCTGCCAAGACAGGGGCGCTGGGTGCCCTGGTCCTTCTGACAGTAGTTTTCAGCATTTTTGACAGCTTTGCAAAACAGCAGTTTCCAGAGCAGTTTCAGGGGCAGAATCAGGACAGTGGCGTCCGCGCCCCCGTCCCGAACATTTTCAGTCAGATTTTAACTCTGGGTACGCATTTGCATTCTTGTCTTATCCTTGTGTTTACAGCTTTCCATTGTTTAAGTTCAATTCTGCAATCTTGTTATTAGTTCATACTTGCACTTTGAGGTTAAGGATTGAACTTGCATCATTTCATCTTTCAATTGCAACAAAGGAATAGAAATCCTAATAGGTAGCCCGTGGCTCTCTCTTCCACAAGAAGAAGTAGCCAATTGTGTGATACCTCTAGGCTCTTTCGTATTCCGTAATGTGTGTCAAAAGGTAGGATTAGGGCATGTTAACCTAGTCTCGCTTTTTCCCCTACACAAAGAGTATAAAATTTCCCATGTCTTTTGTGAGGCCAATAAGGTTGTTGATGGCTTTGAAAATTTTGGTGTTAAGCAACATCATGGTGTTTGGTGGGGGACCTTTGATCACATCCCCATGGAAATTAAACATCTAATTACCGATGATATTAGATTATGTTAAGCCGATAGATTTCTTGGTAATGATGGTTCATTACTCTTGGCTCATGTGGACGGGATGGATGAGGTGGCCTGATGCAGGAGCGTCCCCGGTTCGTGGTAATCTTGCATCAACCAAAAATATTTTCTTTCTATTTTGCAGTTTCAGCATTTCATTCTGCATTTTCTAGCATTGGCTCACCGAATCTCGAGGAGTTGGATTTTTTCTTGAGGAATTGATCATCTACCTTATTTCCAAACCACAGAGCATTTGGATCATTTTTCGGAAAGTTTTCGCTATCGGTTTCCAAGAAAGTTTTCTGGTACCGGTTGTCTGGACTTATTTGCATTTGTTCTCTACCAGAATCTACCGGATCTCTTTCGTATCTTGTGGAGCCCTGAGCATTGATTCCGATGTTCCTTGGCATGTGGCCAACCTTCCCTTTGATCTACACTTCATCCTTTGGATTTTTCAGAGGAATTTCTTTGGCAGAGGCCAACCTTGTTTTTTTTACACGTTAGGTCTTGTTCTTCGATATTTGATCTTTTTTTGAGCTGACCGGATCCCCTTGGATTGTGTAAATCATTGTATTTGAGCATTAGAATATAGATAAGTTAAGATACAAAACATAGTAGATAGATCTAAATATTTGAGGTCCCGGTTGCGACCTGTTCTATAATTAAGCATGTTTTAGTAGGCCAGTGAATTGGTTTTTGTAACCCTATAGTTACAGGTTGATTGTAATCAGTTTTCATGATATAATTCTTTCAGTTCTGCATTGCCTCCATCATATCCTTGTGTTTTTGTTGTGTTTACTCTTGCTGACCAGTCCGGATTGATCTCTTTGAGGTCCCTCCTAACCGGTGACTGCATAATGGCCACTCCCCATTATGGAAAGGAAAAGGTAGATTTTTTAATTTTAATGTCACTCGACTTGAGGTGTTTCCTAGCTTGGTTTTTACTTACTTTCTTGGGTCTTGTTTCTTGTTATTTGGTTGTGAGCTCTCCTTTAACTATAATATAGCTATGGGTGGAGACAAAAATAGAATTGAGACTGCCTCCTATGAAAAATGGTAGAATAATAAGTCTGTTTGGGATAAACTTCTGGGAGGTGGTATTACCCCCTACTTAGAAAAACTTCATGGCCATGATTCTTTGGTTACTAAATCTTTTCTGGATGACTAGAAGAATCGAATTCTTTGAGCATATAAGGTGAAAATCTTTGTTACTGAAGACCTTATTGCTGAAGTTATAGGAATGTTGGTGGAAGGCAAGAAATTCTATAGAGACCACAAGATATTTGATGAGATGGGCGATGTCTTCTTCAAGGGTGTCGAATGGAATATGGTTAAGAGAACTACTAATGGGGGTTATGATCGAGCATCCATCAAACCCCTTTGGGCCAATGTTGTAGAGGTGATTATGAGGTATCTAACCCTTAACAATCATTTTTCTAGCTTGCTTAGCTACCATTTCATGATTTTGAATAATTTCAAGTCTAATAGATAGATTTCTCTGCATTTTTACCCTCTTTCTTTTCTTAGCCATTATGCTCGTATAAAAAACCCCAATTCCTCAATCCTTCATAAAGACCTAATGCTTCTTCTCATGGAGCATGCTAAAGCCTTAGTGATTTAGTCTAAACACTCAGGCTGCGAAATTGACTTTTCACAAAATGTTTGCAAACATTTTTCTAATTTCTCTACTGAATCTAAAGATGCCCCTTCTAATGAGGATGCTTGCTTCCATATTGGGAGTCATAAATGCCATAGAAAGGAAACCACTACTCCCAACTAGCCCCACAGGTATGAAATTGACAATGATGATTCCAAGTATGTGCCTTCGAAGGAGATTGTCCTTGACTCTTTCTCTCTTGACTCTACTAGGAAGGGTAAAACCCTAGAGGGAGAGTCATCCAAATCTACTAAAAAAGTGAAAACAAAGAAAAATGACCTCAATTTTTCTCATTTGGTCATTGGGAACAAAAAAGCATCCAATACTAGCCATGTCAAAAATCCCTTAGATAAATTCTTGATTCTGAGGGAGACCAATCGGGGATGAATTTCAAAATCGAGATCCCTGTTGATACTATGAAAGGTACCCCTGTGGGTGTGAATAAGGGGTCCTCTGCCATGGGGTCAAGGGATATACTAATGGTGGTCAAGGATGTGATGAAAGGATAGGCTAATCTCTTTAATTAGATTGTTTCAAAAGCTAGTGTGGTCAAGGAGATGGTTAATTCTCTTTATGATAAATTGGATCAAGGACATTTGAGTGTGAATAAGCCCATGCCTGCAAAAAATACAAATAAAATGGGCACCCTCATTCAGAATCTTGCTAAGGATGATAAAATCCATGAGAAGATTAGGGTTGTGGTTTTTGTGAGCAAAATTGTCATAAAAAATAGTTCTAAGGGCCTTAGACAATTTGAATGAGAAGGCGATCTCTTTTAAAAAGCTCTTTAAGGGTAATTTGGATCCCCCCTCTATTACAAAGAAGGATGATGAGAAGAATGGTGTGGCTATTCAACAGAATGCGAATACTGGACCTATTCTTGGTCCCTCTTCCAAAACTTGAAGCCAAGATAAAGGTAAGATTGATTAGGCCCAAGTTTTTCATGATGTGCTCAATATCAATGAAAATGTTATTAGCAGGAATGCTAAAATATTGAAAATAATGAAAATTCTTCAATAAGTTGTCAGGTCGTAGTACCCTTCCATGTCTCTTTTCTTTAGCTACTAGCCAGCTGTTGGTTGTCATCTAGTTCTTTTTCTTGGTGTTGGTTGTCTAATTTTGTTAAGGGTTATGGTTCCCCTTCAAAACCTATTTTACTCTAATAAAAAAAAAGCCTCTATGACTACATTCCATTTGTGTCTCACATTTTTTACCCTAACTTTACAAACAATATTTATGTTGTCCAACACATCTACAAACATGCTTACACCCCCAAAATAGCATCCCAAATGTGTAGGGTTCCCTTTCTCTTCTTCCACCCCTTCTACTTGTCACTCCATTGACTCTAGAATAAAAATATAATCCACCCTAGATGTTCTAACTTTCTTATATTCTCTTTTGCTTCTCACTTCCTTGAATCTAGTATAAAAATAGAGTCCACCCTAAATGTTCTAAATTTCTTATATATAACAACAAAAATTACATAAACGCCAATAGAGCCAAGTCCCTAGACCTTGTCAATTGATTGTAGGATTTAAAATTGAAGAATGGTTTTTTGTTACCTAAATGTCATATACATTAACATTCTCTAATAAGATGCATCCTTGATATGTTTTTTATCGATCCCCACACTAGGGACATTCCAAGTATGTGGGGGTGCCTCAAAAATGTCCCCTCATTGTCTTTGGTCAATTTTTTTGCCTAACATATTCAAAATATCCCAAAAATGGCAAGGATGAGTTGCCATCCTCAAGATGGATGGAAACATTAATTCATCCCTTGACTATCTAGGGGATAGCTTATTATGCCCTTATAGTTTTACACCCTATGTGTCATAAAATTGTGACCCTTGCAATTTTCGACCACATTAGGGTCCTCATGCATTCAAATCAAATCCCTAGGCCTGATTGGAGACCGAAGACTTGCTTGGCACTTGAAACTACATCTTTCTTGCCCTCTGCACTACCTGAGCTGCATCTTGTCTTGGAAAAAAGGGTAGGACATGGGCGTGGCACCCCTATCCCTACCCCATTTTGGGGCAAGACCCTTTCCAATTTTGCATTGAGGTTGTGCATTGAGCAGGAAAACTCCCCCAATGTCGTCCTGTGATAGAAAATCAGTCAATTAGGCCTAATTGACAAGTATATAAGTCGCATTTCCCCTTCCATTTTGATATAACACAGACAGATGAGATCACACATTCAAGCATTCAAGAGCATTCAAGCATTCTTTGCTAGCATTGAGCATTCTCAAGTTTCCTTTCAAGGCTAGGTGTTGCATTCAAGTCAAGGATTCAACAATTGAAGAGGAGATTCATTCCAACATTCAACTTCATACAAGCAATTCTATCAACATTTCTATCACAACTTCCCTTGAGCTGATTTACATTTCAGTCTTTCATTTACATTTACTTGCAAGTACTTTTTTCATCATTTGGTTAATTCTAAAACTGGGGTTTTACTTGAAGGCAAACCCCCAATCCAAATCCCTTTTCCTCTCTTTTATGTGTGTATCTTGCTGGTGCCCAGCTGTACTTTTGGATTTGGACTCCATTTGCAGAGGTGGAAAAACCCTTTTCATTTCGTAGATTTTTCGGAGGACCGTGTACACTCCCGCCACAGTCTAGGCAACTTTTTCTCAAATTCGCAGGGCGGCTTCGTCTCGACAGATTATTGCCAAATCTAGGTGCACATCTTCATCCCACGCTTCTATCTCGAGTTATAATTGTATCATCATTTCTATCAAAATTCATTCATTATCAAATTTATCTTTTCATTATAATTATATTCAACTTCATCATTCAATATCATTCATTATCAAATTCATCATTATATCATCTATCATTATTAAATGCATCATCATTACATACATTCATTCATTATATATATCATCAATATCATAAAACAACGAAACCAATTCTATTTCATCAACAATAAAAAATTGCATTATTTACATATTATTCATCACATTCATTAACATCGTCTTATCCCAATATAGCATTAATCACATAAATCATCATATCAAATCAAGTCATCCATCCTCATAAATTATCAACATATGCATCCACAACATGTATATTCATCATCAAAATACGTTATATACATCATAACATCATCTCAAAAACACATACATCAATATAAGCATCATAGCATTAAACCCATAATCATGTCATAAATCAATCACAAACAACTGCATTTATACATCATCATGAATCATCATATCAAAAAAAACATGCACCATATATCATCATAAATAAATGCATCATCATATAGGATCCATCACATATCATGCATCCTACATAAGCAATAAACCATATAAACATCTCATTCATATATATATATATATATATATATATATATATATATATATATATATATATATATATATATATATATATATCATCAAAACAAAATACATGTGTATCAGAGTACAATGATGTCAAAAATATCGGCTACCAAGAGTCATCCAAGTGTCAATATGTAACAATGTATCCAAATGTCAAATACAAGGGGCAATAAATATCACGCGGGACTCTTGCCAGATGTAGAAGGGGCACCACAGGCTGGAGGTGGCAAGCACGAGGGAGGACCCATGCCACCCCCATTGCTCGGTGCTCTCTACGAGTGCTCGGATCTAGTTTGTCACATCTGAGAATAACTCATACCCCGCTAGCTGTTAGGCACTACCTACTCATATAGTCCCCTCCAGTAATCAATCTCTATGTTGAATCACCACATCTCCCTCATGGGCTCAACTATAGGACCCTAACCTTGTCCCTACTCCAAGACTCAGATCCTCTATTGTGTCTGTGCCAACCGGTTCATGGCATCATCTCTCTCTCACAACACAACGGTAAACCTCCCCTCCTCAGGAAAAAAGATGAACATCCCTAGAAACAATCTTTGCATCCATATCATCCCACTCTGCTTCTAGCACATGGATACGAGCCTCAGGAGTGGTGAGATGGGCCTATAACTACACCAACATAACCTCCCGAAGGTCTCCCTGTCCTACGACCCCAACTACCTCTGCTCCTACTACTCTAGCTACCTCTACCCCTACTGCCCTACTTGTTGCCTCTCTTATGCTGATGCGACTACCTACACTAATGGGGCCTGTAAGAGTCAAACTGCATGACCTCCCCTACCTCTCCTACCTCCACCTCCTACCCCTCCACCTCCTCCCATATCTCATCCACCCCCATCTCCTCCATCACTACCCCCATCTCCTCCTCCTCCGTCTAGTCTCCTCCTTCTCCTACCCTATCACAGGGCCCGCTCATCCTCAAATGGTAGTATAGGCTTTGCTGGATCTAAAATACAAGGAAATGGATGTGCGGCCAAATACTAAGCATACTCCTCTATGACCCCTGCATCTGCAACATCTGCCCTATAGGCCCATGGCCTTGGTTGTAGGCTCTGAAACTCTGCTAGGGCTTGATCATATGGTAATAGTGGCCCCCATTGATATCTCTCTTGGACCACCCATGCATACTCTCCTGACCCTCTCGGCATCCCCTGCACACTTCCAAACTGTCTCATCACCCAGCCCGACAGGTGCCTCTCAATGATGTAGGATGTCCACCCAATCAAAAAGCACAAATAATATACATAGGTAATTGCCTCAACATCATCCTCTCAGGGCTCACAGTCCAGGTAGGGTTGCCAAATCACTAAATCTGGGTCATTTAAAGCTCGGCGCCAGTACTCAACCTTCCCTAGCTGGGGTTGAGTCATCAAACCTCCATACATGTACACATAGGGTTGATCAATGGCCCTAAATCTCATACACATCGTTCTGCAAACATGCAAGTTCTTCCATGCCCGGATGTGTAGCAATGTGATCCTGATACCTAGCGAAGTAATACCACGATACACAACGTCATGCAGGTCACTGTATAAATGAGTTAGGACACATGGACCCTAGGAATATCGGGTCCCCTCGCTCATCATCCACTTGATCACCTATCCTGAGCCCACAACTAGTCCATGCAATTTATGGTCTAGACATAGTAAACCACCAACGATCCCAACAAGCACAATAGGAAGTGGCTCATACAAATCTGCAATGTCCTTCCATGGCACTGACCCATCATACATCTCTAGCTCAGGGTACGTGAAGATAGGTCACAAATCAGCCTCACCAATTGGCCTGTTGTATGTCACTAGCTCACCTATAATCAGGATATGTAGAATCCTCCACACATCCTCCAAAGTGACCAACATCTCTCCCATCGACAGATGGAAGGAGCAGGTCTTGTTGTGCCATCTCTTGGCCAACGCAGTCAACAGTTCATGATTCATCTGAATCATGGGTAAGTGCATCATGTCATATAATCTAGCAGAACAAAAACAATCAATCTTCAGATCTAACAACTGGTCCCATAGACGTTGAGTGGCAAGATGCCTTTCTCGGGCCTACAACACACCTAGGTCCTCCTACAAACACAATCAAGTGACAATGTCAACTTCTTTGCTCACATAATCGGCTAATACCTAGACTTCATCAGATACTTTTTGATCAAGTATCTCAAGTCTCACTAGGTAACTCGACTCACAAACACCTAGGCTACAACGGGCATTTACAATCAATTGCCTAGTCTCAATAGGTACATTGAGTCTAGCCAACACAACAAATAGAATAAAGCTGCAAACTAACATCAACTTTCACAATTACAATCCAACTAGGGAATCTAAAACAAAAGCGCTATTCTGACTAGACAAAGGTGTGAAAACTCAAAAAACTAGCAAAAGCACTAAACCAACCTATCAAAAGCGTCAAATCTTATGAAAATAACAAAAGCGCTAATACAACCTAACCATAGCGCTAAAACTAAAAAAAATACAAAGGCACTAAAACTACATTACAAAGGCACTAAAACAACAAAAGCACTAGAACCACTAGGCAAAAGTGCCATTGCGGCACCAAGGCCCTAAAACAAGTGACAAAAGCAGTAAAACATAGTTTTAACACTTTTGTCTAGTTGGACTTCAACTAGCTAGAAATGCATTAAATTAGCTCAAATCACAAAAGTCAGAACTAGACTTATGAGGGGACCGTAGTCGGCTGGCCGCAAGTACCTCTGGATCCTCTCAAATCGATGATCTGCTATGGGAATCACCATCTTTTCTACTATAGGTTGCCCACAAAAGGGTCTACGTCAAAGCTCAAATTTGCTATGGAGGAATGTAAAAAATGAGGACAAATTACCCCTTCTTGCCGAAATATACCCTACCCAGCCCTAACCATTATTTGCCTCGCTCATCATTATAGACCCTCGAAACTTCCCAGGCTCGTCATTTCTCTGCATTAACCCTGATTTCCTCTGCTCTTTCACCATTTAATCCATCATTCTTATACTCTATCACCCCCCTCTCCCCCCCCCCCCCCCCCACCCCACTTCTTTCTTTTTTTCGAGAGAGATCGCCCAATTTTTTGAAATTTTCAGCCCTTCTCTCGAGGGGGCATACCACCCACTAAACTAACATCCATGGGACATTTTTCTCATGCCTATCTATTTTTCTTTGAAATGACATGATAAAATGCACCATCTCAAAGAGGGGCAAATGTAGACACATAAATCTGTCCACTAAATTAAATAAATATTTAATATTTGTTTGATGCACTGATATTCTTCTATTAATTAAATTCACATATAATTAATTCATTTTAATCCTATTTTTCTAATTTAATTAAAAAAATTTCATAAATTTATTTAAATTAAAATTTCTAACTATAGTCCAGCTATTAAATAAATTTGTCAATTTATTTAATTCCCCCTTTCCTCTCATTTAAATAAATTAAACATTTATTTAAAATGCCTAACCAAAATCCCTATTTAAATAAATTAAATATTTATTTAAAATTGACTGGCATTCTCCTACAAATGCAAGTTGCGCCATTATTTTGAATAAATAAATTATTTATTTAAAAAACCCTAGATCCTCACCCACTTGCTCACTAAACTTCTTCTAGATTCTTTTAAGCCCTTCTAAATTAGCATAAATCCCCTTCTAATCACTTGCACAATCCTAAACCCAAATTAACCCCCAACCTATCATCTCACCCATTTAAGGCTCTTACAAGGCAATAAATGCTTCCCTTCTTCAACAAGTTAACCCACATGGGTCTTGTCCCCTTTGACCAGGGCCTAACCATGCGTAAACTTTGCACAAGAGTTTACCCACTGGATAATAGCTTTATCTAATAACCCAACCACATGAAGTTACCCTCATGTCTCCTCAAGCATTTCATGCTTCTTCCCTCTCCTCTCAAGCCCTGTCATGGTGCCACTTGTCACCATTGCATTGGTGAAAGTTGTAAACATGGATTGAGGATCATGCAATCCTAGTCCTTATTAAGCCAAATCAATCTTGGCCCTTCAATCAACCATTTTTCCTATAAAAGGAAACATCATCCTCAAACAAAAAAGGAAGCATCTTGAGTATTGTTATTATAGTTGTATTAGCATTTTACTTAGCTTTCTCATAGAATTCTAGTTTATAAATTTGCATGGCAATAGAATTACATTTTCAACCACATTCAATCTTCCATTTGGCATCCATGACTACATGCTAAAAACTAAGGGTTATGCTCAAGCAAGCTTTTGGATCTTGGAGAGGAGAAGGACAAGGGAGAGACATCAAAGAATCATAATGGGAGCATCTTAGAGAGTTTCTAACTCTTATTTATATGATATGCTTCTATTGTTTCTTTTATTCTCTTTTGATATGTATGTGAAGGTCTGAAGTTAATTTGTTTTGGTTTTGGTTGAAACTAACATATTGTCCACTTGAACTTTGTTTTTGGATTGGGTATATGCACAAAGTTGTGGTACCAAAAAGGTGCCACACTTCAAAAAAAAATCAAAAAGTGCATAAGGCGCACGCACTATAGGGCGTGCGCCCTATAGTGCGCACGCCTTATAAGGCGTATGTGCATTATAAATAGCAAAAAAACCTTGCTCCGCATTTCTACATTCCAAACCCGCGTTTTGGCATTTTTGGGTGCTATTTTCTTGCGCTCGCCCTTTGTAAAAGCTTGAAATTGGGCACTAAGTTGTCCATCTCTCATCAAAATTCTGCCACGCCATCGAAGAGCTCGAAGAGGTATGTATTTTTATTTTCTTATTGTCATTTTTTTTTTATTAATTTGAAGATTAAACTAGGTTTATTGATTTAAATTTATTTTCATTATCAGAAAATGAGATTAGACAAGAAAATATTGAAAACACTCAATCACCTCCTCGTGAAGACCATATTGAAGAAGAAGCACATCAATCAGCTCCTCATGAAGACCATATTGAAGAAGAAGCACATCAAGAACCTCCTACAATCCCTAGACACCCCATAGGTACACAAGAAAACCTATTAGGTCAAATAGAAAATAGCCAAAAAGAGCTTGAAGGTTTAATCACAAGGCTAAAAGATCCGACTGGAACAAACTCCTATAGGACAAACCTTGCCAGTTCTTTGCAATCTATTGTATCTCACATACAATTTGTGAGTGGGCAAATAAATTTTTGGTCCCGTAAGAAGGAAGAACAAAAGCAATTTTATGCTGACAAATTATCATATGCGGCAGTGAAGAAAAATAAAATTAATAAATTTGACTTGTGTGCTCTTTTTACGGACCCCCGAACGAATCAACCTTTACACCCTGGATGTAGGAGATTCCCTATTCATTGGTGTCATCATGAAGGGATTAAGAACAATTTTTGGGATAAGTGGTGGATGGTATTTGATCAACCCCCATGCAATAATCATGAGGTACCCCAATACTTTTTGAGAAAACTGTACTGTGAGTTTGTCCTTAATGAGATCCCAAACTATTTTGATTTTCTATATTTCCAAGGTAGAGGTGGGGGTTCCTCGCATGATAGAGAGGGTGCACAATGTGATCCGAATCTCCCACCAAGACCCTTGGCCAGACCTATGGTGGAGCATGTTATTATTCCTTCCATTGTGAAGGAGAGTATTGAGGTCGAAACTCTAGACTTGATTAGCTCACTCACTCGGACTCTTATACAGTATGCTAGTCCTCTAGTAGAGGGTGATGCGAGTGATGATGTTAATTCTTCTAGGCATCGAGTTCCAGCTCATTTTTGTTGATCTTGTGGTTCTCTTTGCACTTATGATCCTAATAGTTCTGAGAATGCACGTGCACGAGCGGAGTTTGCTAGAGAGAACATTGTCATGATAGAATCCTTGCTAAACGAAACATTTGGCATTGATACCCAAGTGAATTTCATTACAAGTTCATTCCATTATTTTTATTAAATCTTATATGTAAATTTGAGAATATATCTAAATTAGTAAATTATTATGATAAAAAATCAGGGTCAAAGTGTTCACAATACTAGCAACATTCCTGCAGCACCCTTTTTAACTACTTCGTCGACTCCACAGGTATACAACAAGTGAAAAAATATAATTATTATATGTAGATAGTCGAACCTTATGTGAATGATTTTCTAATTACTCATTTTGGATGTCAAATAGTTTGATGCTAGAGCTTCAACATCAACACCTTGTAGTGTATTTCATCGATAATCTTTCACCCAGGTAAACAATTTATCTTTAATGTTGTTATTAAATAATATAGATAGTTTTGGCGATTAATCAATATACTTTGTTTAATTTTCAGATGTTGAATTTAGAGACTCCTCCTTCTGTCCGCGCGTCAATGGAGCACAGTGTTGCTGCAGCAGTAGCAAGTTCAACTGCTTTAACAGAAGTATGAGACATATTTGTAAATTTAGTAAATTTAGCATTACATTTGTTATCTTAATAATATGTTATTGAAAATTTTAACGACACTTGTATTTAGTTTAATTTATATTATGATGCTTACAAGAGGGGCTTGTCACTCCAGATCATGAACGTGCACCTGTTGTGGATGAACATCATGATTATTTGTATGCGGTAAGTGACTATTCTATTATATGTCATTCTAAAATTCAATTTTTGTATATGCTAACATCATTCTTTTCATTGTATCAGGTGGAGTTACAAAAAAGTCTGGAGAGGAGGTCGAGTGGACGTACTCGAAAGACACCTGCATCATATACATCTCCATCCCCTCGATAGGAAAAGATATCTCGTGATCTGTTTCCTTCCCCTAGAGGGAAATGAATAGAATAGGGTCCTATGTTGTATGCCTATATGGCAATTTTGAACATATGTTTTGTATTACGAATATGTGACATTCTATCGCTATATGGCTTTTGGCAAGCTCCTATTTGACTTTATTGGATACCATGTTGTATGCCTATATGGCAAATTCGAACATATGTTTTGTATTACAAATATGTGACATTCTATGTCCATATGGATTTTGGCAAGCCCCTATTTGACTTTATTGGATATCATGTTGTATGCCTTTATAGCAATTTTGAACATATGTTTTGTTTTACGAATATGTGAAATTCTAAGTCCATATGGATTTTGGCAAGCCTATTTGTTTGTATTGGATATATTTGATAGTTTTAACGATATACAATGTTGCATGGATTCGTAGCTTTTTGGTTAATGCAAATCATTTATCATGGTTATCCATAATTGCAGTACAAATGATTAGATGAATAATTGCACAAAGTTTATTATTACTTAAGCTTTGAACCTAAATATGTGTTTGTAATCCAAGATACAAGCCACCCCGACATGTACGAGCTGATGGTTTGGTGCCGCAACATGACCCCGCAGGATCAGACGGATCGTTCTTATGATTAACGGGCACGGAGAAACGCAATGTCGAATATTGACAACTTTGAGCAATTTGAGCACTTGGGCGATTTGGCTGCTAGGGTGTGGCCCGCAATGATCGGGTGAGTTGGAGAGCAAAAAGAAGGCATTGCTAGTGTAAACCCGGCCACCCCGATGCGTATGAGCTGATGGCTTGTGCCGTGACGAGCGGATTGAAAGATGGGGCATTGTGCAACTTTTCATTGAACTCATTTGTCGCTTTTTGTCACGACCGAGAAAGAGTCACCACGAGCAACTGGATCCGAGTCTACCCAAATCGAGAGAGGCATTTTTAGAGTGCCATAGCATGACCTCGTAGGATTAGACAGATCGTTCTTATGATTAACGGGCACGGAGAAACGTGATGCCGAATATTGACAACGTTGAGCATTTTGAGCACTTGGGCGATTTGGCTACTAGGGTGTGGCCCGCAACAATCGGGCGAGTTGGAGAGCAAAAAGAAGGCATTCCTAGCGTAAACCCGGCCACCCCGACATGTACGATCTGACAGTTTGGTGCCGTGACGAGCGGATTGAAAGATGGGGCATTGTGCAACTTTTCATTGAACTCATCTGACGCTTTTTGTCATGACCGAGAAAGAGTCGCCACGAGCAACTGGATCCGAGTCTACCCAAACCGAGAGAGGCTTTTTTACAGTGCCATAACACAACCTTGTAGGACTAGATGGATCATTCTTATGATTAACAGGCACGAAGAAATGCGATGTCGAATATTGACAACTTTGAGCAATTTGAGCACTTGGGCGATTTGGTTGCTAGGGTGTGGCCCGCAACGATTGGGTGAGTTGGAGAGAAAAAAGAAGGCATTCCTAGCGTAAACCCAGCCACCCCGACACGTACAAGCTAACGGTTCGATGCCGCGATGAGCGGATTGAAAGATGGGGCATTGTGCAACTTTTCATTGAACTCATCTGTCGCTTTTTGTCGCGACCGAGAAAGAGTCGCCACAAGCAACAGATCTAAGTCTACCCAAACTAAGAGAGGCTTTTTTAGAGTGCCATAACATGACCCTGTAGGATTAGATGGATCATTCTTATGATTAACAGGCACGGAGAAACGTGATGCCAAATATTGACAACTTTGAGCATTTTGAGCACTTGGGCAATTTGGCTGCTAGGGTGTGGCCCGCAATGATCAGGAGAGTTGGAGAGAAAAAAGAAAGCATTCCAAGCGTAAAACCAGCCACCCTGATGCATATGAGTTGACGGTTTGGTGCCGCGACGAGCGGATTGAAAGATGGGGCATTGTGCAACTTTTCATTGAACTCATCTGTCGCTTTTTGTCACGACCGAGAAAGAGTCACCACGAGCAACTGGATCCGAGTCTACCCAAACCGAGAGAGGCTTTTTTAGAGTGCCATAACATGACCCCGTAGGATCAAACAAATCATTCTTATGATTAACGGGCATGGAGAAACGTGATGCCGAATATTGACAACTTTGAGCATTTTGAGCACTTGGGCGATTTGGCTGCTAGGGTGTGGCCTACAATGATCAGGCCAGTTGGAGAGAAAAAAGAAGGCATTCCTCATGTAAACTTGGCCACCCCAACACGTATAATCTGACGGTTCGTCGCCGTGATGAACGGATTGAAAGATGGGGCATTGTGCAACTTTTCATTAAACTCATCTGACGCTTTTTGTCGCGACCGAGAAAGAGTCGCCACGAGCAACTGGATCTGAGTCTACCCAAACTGAGAGAGGCTTTTTTAGAGTGCCATAACATGACCCCATAGGATCAGATGGATCATTCTTATGATTAACGGGCATAGAGAAACGTGATGCTGAATATTGACAACTTTGAGCATTTTGAGCA
This sequence comes from Cryptomeria japonica, assembly GCF_030272615.1. NCBI lineage: Eukaryota > Viridiplantae > Streptophyta > Pinopsida > Cupressales > Cupressaceae > Cryptomeria > Cryptomeria japonica. The sequence continues at coordinate 222,150,189 of NC_081411.1, read as the reverse complement.
CTTGGGCGATTTGGCTGCTACGGTGTGGCCCGCAACGATCGGGCAAGTTGGAGAGAAAAAAGAAGATATTCCTAGTGTAAACCCGGCCACCCCAATGCGTACGAGCTGACGGTTCGGTGCCACGACGAGCGAATTGAAAGATGGGGCATTGTGCAACTTTTCATTGAACTCATCTATCACTTTTTGTCGCGACCAAGAAAGAGTCGCCACGAGCAACTAGATCCGAGTCTACCCAAACCGAGAGAGGCTTTTTTAGAGTGCCATAACATGACCCCACAAGATTAGACGGATCATTCTTACATGTCACTAACATTGAGAAAAACCATGCCGAATTTCGACAATTTTTCACACTTTGAGTGATTGACAACAAATGAGCATTTTTTACATCTTTTACCATATCAACAAGGTATACTTCACGAAATGATCCCATGTGATCTCTAATGGTCCAAAATGACATTATTTACATAAAATCACACAAAACAAGACAAAAACATAATTTTTTATATTACAATGCCTCGAGTAGTCAAAAATACAAGTCATGTACATATATCCAAATAAGATTGATATTACAATTTTTTACATTTACATTTAATCCAATGAACTATCTGGATTTGCTCTACTCTTTATCATGTCTAGTATGGCCTCATGGTCAGACTCACGAACCTTCCATAGGTTCTTGTTTAGTGGTCTACCCCCATATCTGATCAAATGAACATTTGAAGTTACAACAAGGTTAGAATAATGAAGAATCTTCCTATGTGTCTCGAAGTCCTCGAACGACCACAAGTTAGACTTCTTCACTGGTTACCTTCTAAGCCATGTACCAATAACAACTATTGATCCTGTGGGGTACTCAATATTTTCTCCATCTACCACAGGGTGATCCAATTTCTTTTTTGCGTCCACACAATGACACAGGTAATAATTTGTTCCTTCTTCATTGTCTTCAGCTGCAATTACTGCATAAACATGCCCTGCAATGATAAAGTGAGAAGAATTTAGCAAACAACTAAGGTAAAATATTAAAGTACAAAAATTGCATGTGGATAATTTACCTGGTTGGACTAAATCTGACACATGGTCAAAGTCAATTGATGCTTCCATCTGTGTGAGTTGTAGTGCACTCGGAGGTCGGTATGTCTCAAGTGGGATTAGAGGTCTCATACACCATTCATCCACCCACTCCTTTGACTCACAGTCATTATAGGCACCATCTCTACATGTAGAACAATAACATGCCATCCACTGTGTATGGATAGTCCATGAACCTACATTAGAGCTTTTGAAAGAGTGTAGCTCACTCGATCCTGTCAATGTACAATAATCTTCTAATTTTGCAATGTTAGTATCATCTACCAACCAAAAAAATCTGCGAACTAAAGACTTACCTTGATTACCTAGACCAAGTGTACCATTGCACCATTGAACAATTGATTTTGCATCTTTCAAGTTTGCATTCCCTTTGTACTTTAACTCTTCTCGTGCTAAAGCTCTTTTAATACATGCTCTTGCACCATCATGCTCCCCTTTTCCATGCCCAGCCTCAGAGAAATTCCACATATGTTGAATAGCAATCAACTTATGCATCCTACTCAACCAATAAAACATCCGAGAGTTCTTAAATTGCGATGCACAATTATCAGACCATATGATATATTGACGGAATGATATGCCTCGACTAGCCAAATCATCGTAGAATATCTGAAAACAACCTTGCATAAACTCTGTAGAGTGTGAGCGATCATCACTGATGTAAAAATGATACTCCCTCAATATCTTCCTATCCTCTTCCATACTATCATGTGCATGAATGAATGCTATATGCACAAATATGGCAACTTGTGTGGAGTTGTAATATTGTGATTGCACCTCATTCTGCGGTTGTGGTGTGTAGTTCTCTACAAAGTCAGCAATTGAAACGATTGTATGAAGTGGAAATGTGTCCTTGCATAGCTTAAATTGTGAGTCCAACCAACGAGCTCGATGGTTATGCCTTGCATACTCATACACTATATTCTCATGAAAGATGCCCATAAACTGATACACTGGAATCTTCTCACTAACCAATTCACACCTTTTTGCTTCTTTTCCATCTTTTAGCATGTAGGCCACTGTCTTATATTTTCCAAATTCTACTAATTCATTACCAATTTCTTGTCCAATATCCATATGTTGACAAATTTGTAAATGTCGCAATCCACCACAATCAATGCATGTGCCATCCAAGCAACACTTATTGTAATATACTTGACCATCTACTCTTTCACATAAGATGCTAGATATGAATTCCCTTGAAGATGTCGGTGGACCATTTATGTTGCATTCCTGCAAAACATTGTTAGCATGCAAATCTATACATATGCGTTGATAAACATCATAATGGTTAGAAAATTCAATATGTACTCTACAACAACAAGTTGTGTGTGTGTGATTTATTTTGACATAAAAAGGCTTTACCATTTCAAAGAACCTTTGACTAATTTTTATTTGAGGATACATACGTTGAAACTTGGCAAAAAATTGTGTTTGAGTCATATCCAAAAGATGTGGATCACAGATTTTACTACCAATCCTCCTTCTTACAACATCTCTTTGATTTGGAGAGACCCTTGTGTTATTCTTCCAAAAATCTTCAATTAGGGATCTCAAGGCTTCAACAATTGCTTTATCTTTCCGTGGTAATCTATCGGAAAATGCCCATAACTCATTGTTATATGGATCCTCCGCTCTTTGTTGAATTCCCAAAGCTCTCATTAGAGTTTGTCTACTTATCTTCAATTGTTTACTTGTCTTTCTAAGGAGGCGAGCTTTCTTAGTTTGAGTGCTTACAATTGTTGATGTAATGACACATCGTGCAGCATTACTATCTTTTGTCCATGAGTTAGAACCAACAGTGTCATATGCATTCATCAGATTCTTCACAATAGATTTGTCGCTTGATTCAATCGATGTTCTTAGCCCAAGAATCTTCATTATAGGCCTAAATTTCAGATTTCTCATCACTTCAACAAATAGTTGACATCTTCCTGTCTCATTTAAAGGCTCAAAAAATATTTTCCATATCCGGTTAGCATGTCTTTGACAAGTACGCTTCGGAAACTTGTGAACCATTAGTTTCAAAACATTAGCATCAATATCAATCAAATACTTAGGCTTTCTATGCAAAACTCTAGGAGGTGTTCTCAAACTTTGAGTTATCTCAAGATTAGGAATGTCAACAACATTAGGGATAGGTGGCATACCTTCAAGCAGAGATGAAAATGATGACATACCTTGAAATTGAGGTGTACAAGATGGTGTAGCTCCAATACTTGATGTCAGTCGTGAAGCACTTCCAACGTCAAATGTCATAGAGGGAGTGCATTCAATATGAGATATTGTAGACACCAATGGTGTGCCAATAAGAGATGGTGTGCCTTCAACTTGAGATGTAAGAGATGGGGTGCCTTCAACTTGAATTGTTGTAGACATGCTCTCAACCTCGGGATTCAATTGTCTCATTGCACGAAGCTTTTGCATTCGTTGCCTTTGTGTGGCCAATTTTGTCTCTCTCTTAGATTGGATGGATATTTCATGTTCCTCTTCAATTGACACCTCTTCTTCTATGGTATTCAATTTCCTGTGTTCACGAAGTTGCTTCATTCCCTCTCTTTTTTTTGCATTCTTAGCTTCACGCTCTTCTGGTGTTACATTTTTTGGTCGTTTCCTCGGCATGATGATGATGTTGCATATGTTAAAATGGATATATGAAATCGAAATTATTTCATGTATTCCTTTTCTAAATTATTTCATAAGATCTTAAAAAGGATGTATTAAATTGCAAATTTTGTTTTAAACCACTAAACAATTAATTTTCTTATGCAACTTCCTTCAAATGCATTGTTAAATCTAATGTAAATCTAATAGGATTATAATCAATTTTGACTCACACTTTTATTCTAGCATTTAAACAAAATAACACTTAATAAGTATTTGAATTCTAAAAACAAGAAAATATTACCTCAATTATTCAAATTTGATAAAAAAAAACTATGTTCTTCCTCTTTGACGTTGCCAAATGAAAAAAAGGTGGTGGAGAGCTAATGGAATGTATAAAATAACCTTGCATAAAATGTCAACACCATGCAAAAAGCATTTTTTTGTTTGATCATGCGCAGAAAGAAGACAAAAAGAGAGAATCTGGGCTTGGATCACGGGTCAATGGTCCCATATAACTATTTTTTAGTGCAGCTCATTTGGCTAGCGCATGACTTCCATTGAAATGTTTTACCTTAAACTAAACACTAACTATATACCCTATAACCTTCTTTTTGTGCAGCTCATTTGGCTAGCACCAAATATGGCGCTAGCCATATTTGGTGCTAGCCAAATGACTTCCATTGAAATTTTTTACCTTTGATAAATTTCTACTCTACACCCTATAACCTTTTTTTTGTGCAACTCATTTGGCTAGCGCCAAATGACTTCCATTGAAATTTTTTAACCTTTGATAAATTTCTACTCTATACCCTATAGTTTGATAGCCACAACAACAAAAATTAAACCATATGACTCTTTAGGACATAATATGGTGTCTTGGGACACCATATGACCCCTTAGGACATAATATGGTGTTGTTATGGGTCGTATGGACACCTAAGGGGTCATATGATGTCCTATGGGGCCATAGGACACCATATGACCCCTTAGGTGTCGTTATGGGTCGTATGGTGTCATAAAGGGGTCATATGGTGTCCTATGACCCCTTAGGACACCATATGACCCCCTAGGACACCATATGACCCCCTAGGACACAATAGGATGTCGTTATGGGTCGTACGGTGTCCTAAGGGGTCATATGGTGTCTTATGACCCCTTAGGACACCATATGACCCCTTAGGACACAATACGGTGTCGTTATGGGTCGTATGGTGTCCTAAGGGTCATATGGTGTCCTATTACCCCTTAGGACACAATATGGTGTCGTTATGGGTCGTATGGACACCTAAGGGGTCATATGGTGTCCTATGGGGCCATAGGACACCATATGACCCCGTAGGTGTCGTTATGGGTCGTATGGTGACGTAAGGAGTCATATGGTGTCCTATGACCCCTTAGGACACCATATGACCCCCTAGGACACAATACGGTGTCGTTATGGGTCGTATGGTGTCCTAAGGGGTCATATGGTGTCTTATGACCCCTTAGGACACCATATGACCCCTTAGGACACAATACGGTGTCGTTATGGGTCGTGTCGTGTCCTAATGGGTCATATGGTGTCCTACGACCCCTTAGGACACCATATGATCCCTTAGGACATAATATAGTGTTGTTATGGGTCGTATAGACACCTAAGGGGTCATATGATGTCCTATGGGGCCATAGGACACCATATGACCCCTTAGGTGTCGTAATGGTCGTATGGTGTCGTAAGGGGTCATATGGTGTCCTATGACACCTTAGGACACCATATGACCCCCTGAGACACAATAGGGTGTCGTTATGGGTCGTATGGTGTCCTAAGGGGTCATATAGTGTCTTATGACCCCTTAGGACACCATATGACCCCCTAGGACACAATAGGGTGTCATTATGGGTCGTATGGTGTCCTAAGGGGTCATATGGTATCTTACGACCCCTTATGACACCATATGACCCCTTAGGACACAATATGGTGTCGTTATGGGTCGTATGGTGTTTTAAGGGGTCATATGGTGTCCTATGACCCCTTAGGACACCATATGACCCCTTAGGACATAATATGGTGTTGTTATGGGCTGTATGGATACCTAAGGGGTCATATGATGTCCTATGGGGCCATAGGACACCATATCACCCCTTAGGTGTCATTATGGTTCGTATGGTGTCGTAAGGGGTCATATGGTGTCCTATGACTCCTTAGGACACCATATAACCCCCTAGGACACAATAGGGTGTCGTTATGGGTCGTATGGTGTCCTAAGGGGTCATATGGTGTCTTATGACCCCTTAGGAAACCATATGACCCCTTAAGACACAATAGGGTGTTGTTATGGGTCGTATGGTGTCCTAAGGGGTCATATGGTGTCTTATGACCTCTTATGACACCATATGACCCCTTAGGACACAATACGGTGTCGTTATGGGTCGTATAGTGTCCTAAGGGGCCATGTGGTGTCCTATGACCCCTTAGGACACCATATGACCCCTTAGGACATAATATGGTGTTGTTATGGGTCGTATGGACACCTAAGGGGTCATATGATGTCCTATGGGGCCATAGGACACCATATGACCCCTTAGGTGTTGTTATGGGTCGTATGGTGTCGTAAGGGGTCATATGGTGTCCTATGACTCCTCAAGACACCATATGACCCTCTAGGACACAATAGGGTGTCGTTATGGGTCGTATAGTGTCCTAAAGGGTCATATGGTGTCTTATGACCCCTTAGGACACCATATCACCCCCTAGGACACAATAGGGTGTCGTTATGGGTCGTATGGTGTCTTAAGGGGTCATATGGTGTCTTATGACCCCTTATGACACCATATGACCTCTTAGGACACAATACGGTGTTGTTATGGGTCATTATGGGTCGTATGGTGTCCTAAGGGGTCATATGGTGTCCTATGACCCCTTAGGACACCATATGACCCCTTAGGACACAATATGGTGTCGTTATGGGTTGTATGGACACCTAAGGGGTCATATGATGTCCTATGGGGCAATAGGACACCATATGACCCCTTAGGTGTCGTTATGGGTCGTATGGTGTCATAAGGGGTCATATGGTGTCCTATGACCCCTTAGGACACCATATGACCCTTTATGACACAATAGGGTGTCGTTATGGGTCGTATGGTGTCCTAAGGGGTCATATGGTGTCTTATGACCCCTCAGGACACCATATGACCCCCTAGGACACAATAGGATGTCGTTATGGGTCGTATGGTGTCCTGAGGGGTCATATGGTGTCTTATGACCCCTTAGGACACTATATGACCCCTTAGGACACAATATGGTGTCCTTATGGGTCGTATGGACACCTAAGGGGTCATATGGTGTCCTATGGGGCCATAGGACACCATATGACCGCCTAGGACACAATAGGATGTCGTTATGGGTCGTATGGTGTCCTAAGGGGTCATATGGTGTCTTATGGCCCCTTAGGACACTATATGACCCCTTAGGACACAATATGGTGTCCTTCTGGGTTGTATGGACACCTAAGGGGTCATATGGTGTCCTATGGGGCCATAGGACACCATATGACCCCTTAGGTGTCGTTATGGGTCGTATGGTGTCGTAAGGGGTCATATGGTGTCCTATGACCCCTTAGGACACCATCTGACCCCCTAAGACACAATAGGGTGTCGTTATGGGTCGTATTGTGTCCTAAGGGGTCATATGGTGTCTTATGACCCCTTAGGACACTATATCACCCCCTAGGACACAATAGGGTGTTGTTATGGGTCGTATGGTGTCCTAAGGGGTCATATGGTGTCCTAAGGGGTCATATGGTATCTTGTGACCCCTTAGGACACAATACGGTGTCGTTATGCCTCGTATGGTGTCCTAAGGGGTCATATGGTGTCCTACGACCTCTTAGGACACCATATGACCCCTTAGGACATAATATGATGTTGTTGTGGGTCGTATGGACACCTAAGGGGTCATATGATGTCCTATGGGGCCATAGGACACCATATCACCCCTTAGGTGTCGTTATGGGTCGTATGGTGTCGTAAGGGTTCATATGGTGTCCTATGACTCCTTAAGACACCATATGACCCCCTAGGACACAATAGGGTGTCGTTATGGGTCGTATGGTGTCCTAAGGGGTCATATGGTGTCTTATGACCCCTTAGGACACCATATGACCCCCTAGGACACAATAGGGTGTCGTTATGGGTCATATGGTGTCCCAAGGGGTCATATGGTGTCTTATGACCCCTTATGACACCATATGACCCCTTAGGACACAATACGGTGTTGTTATGGGTCGTATGGTGTCTTAAGGGGCCATGTGGTGTCCTATGACCCCTTAGGACACCATATGACCCCTTATGACATAATATGGTGTTGTTATGGGTCGTATGGACACCTAAGGGGTCAGATGATGTCTTATGGGGCCATAGGACACCATATGACCCCTTAGGTGTTGTTATGGGTTGTATGGTGTCGTAAGGGGTCATATGGTGTTCTATGACTCCTTAGGATACCATATGACCCTCTAGGACACAATAGGGTGTTGTTATGGGTCGTATGGTGTCCTAAGGGGTCATATGGTGTCTTATGATCGCTTAGGACACCATATGACCCCCTAGGACACAATAGGGTGTCGTTATGGGTCGTATGGTGTCTTAAGGGGTCATATGGTGTCTTATGACCCCTTATGACATCATATGACCCCTTAGGACACAATACGGTGTTGTTAGGGGTCGTTATGGGTCGTATGGTGTCCTAAGGGGTCACATGGTGTCCTATGACCCCTTAGGACACCATATGACCCCTTAGGACATAATATGGTGTTGTTATGGGTCGTATGGACACCTAAGGGGTCATATGATGTCCTATGGGGCCATAAGACACCATATGACCCCTTAGGACACAATACAGTGTCGTTATGGGTTGTATGGTGTCCTAAGGGGTCATATGGTGTCCTATGACCCCTTAGGACACCATATGACTCATTAGGACACAATATGGTGTCGTTATGGGTCGTATGGTGTCCTAAGGGATCGTATGGTGTCTCATGACCCCGTAGGACACCATATGACCCCTTAGGACACAATATGGTGTTGTTATGGGTCGTATGGTGTCGTAAGGGGTCATATGGTGTCCTATGACCCCTTAGGACACCATATGACCCCCTCGGACACAATAGGGTGTCGTTATGGGTCGTTTGGTGTCCTAAGGGGTCATATGGTGTCTTATGACCCCTTAGGACACCATATGACCCCTTAGGACACAATATGGTGTCGTTATGGGTCGTATGGTGTCCTAAGGGGTCATATGGTGTCCTATGACCCCTTAGGACACCATATGACCCCTTAGGACACAATATGGTGTCGTTGTGGGTCGTATGGACACCTAAGGGGTCATATGATGTCCTATGGGGCCATAGGACACCATATGACCCCTTAGGTGTCGTTATGGGTCGTATGGTGTCATAAGGGGTCATATGGTGTCCTAACACCATATGACCCCTTAGGTGTCGTTATGGGTCGTATGGTGTCATAAGGGGTCATATGGTGTCCTATAACCCCTTAGGTGTCGTTATGGGTCGTATGGTGTCCTAAGGGGTCATATGGTGTCTTATGACCCCTTAGGACACCATATGACCCCCTAGGACACAATAGGGTGTCGTTATGGGTCATATGGTGTCCTAAGGGGTCATATGGTGTCTTATGACCCCTTAGGATACTATATGACCCCTTAGGACACAATATGGTGTCCTTATGGGTCGTATGGACACCTAAGGGGTCATATGGTGTCCTATGGGGCCATAGGACACCATATGACCCCTTAGGTTTCGTTATGGGTCGTGTGGTGTCGTAAGGGGTCATATGGTGTCCTGTGACCCCTTAGGACACCATATGATCCCGTAGGACACAATAGGTTGTCGTTATGGGTCAGATTGTGTCCTAAGGGGTCATATGGTGTCTTATGACCCCTTAGGACACCACATGACCCCCTAGGACACAATAGGGTGTCATTATGGGTCGTATGGTGTCCTAAGGGGTCATATGGTGTCTTAAGGGGTCATATGGTGTCCTATGACCCCTTAGGACACCATATGACCCGTTAGGACACAATATGGTGTCGTTATGGGTCGTATGGTGTCCTAAGGGATCATATGGTGTCTTATGACCCCTTAGGACACCATATGACCCGTTAGGACACAATATGGTGTCGTTATGGTTCATACGGACACCTAAGGGGTCATATGGTGTCCTATGGGGCCATAGGACACCATATGACCCCTTAGGTGTCGTTATGGGTCGTATGCTGTTGTAAGGGGTCATATGGTGTCCTATGACCCCTTAGGACACCATATGACCCACTAGGACACAATAGGGTGTTGTTATGGGTCGTATGGTGTCCTAAGGGGTCATATGGTGTCTTATGACCCCTTAGGACACCATATGACCCCTTAGGACACAATATGGTGTCGTTATGGGTCGTATGATATCCTAAGGGGTCATATGGTGTCCTGAGAGGTCATAGGACACCATATGACCCCTTAGGACACAATATTGTGTTGTTATGGGTCGTATGGAACCTAAGGGGTCATATGGTGTTCTATGTGGCCATAGGACACCATATGACCCACCACATAGGATACCATACGACCCCTTCGGTGTCATTATGGGTCGTATGGTGTCGTGAGGGGTCATATGGTGTCCTATGACCCTTAAGGACACTATATGACCCCCTAGGACACAATAGGGTGTCGTTATGGGTCGTATGGTGTCCTAAGGGGTCATATGGTGTCTTATGACCCCTTAGGACACCATATGACCCCCTAGGACACAATAGGGTGTCGTTATGGGTCGTATGGTGTCGTACCATATGACCCCTTAGGACACAATAGGGTGTTGTTATGGGTCGTATGGTGTCTTAAGGGATCATATCATATGGTTTCCTATGACCCTTTAGGACACCATATGACCCTTTAGGACACAATATGGTGTCATTATGGGTCGTATGGTGTCCTAAGGGGTCATATGGTGTCCTAAGGGGTCATAGGACACCATATAACCCCTTAGGACACAATATGACCCCTAACGACACCTAAGGGGTCATATGGTGTCCTATGACCCATTAAGACACCATATGGTGCCGTTATGTGTCCTATGGTGTCCTAAGGGGTCATATGGTGTCCTGTGACCACTTAGGACAAAATATGGTGTTGTTATAGGTCCTATGGTAACCTAAGAGATCATATGGTGTCCTATGACCCCTTAGGACACCATATGACCCCTTAGGTGTCGTTAGGGGTCATTTTGTGTCCTAAGGGCTCATATGGTGTCCTATGACCCCTTAGGACCGAGAGAGAGGAGGGAGTGAGGAAAAAACTAAGGGAAAGAGGTGAGAGAGGGAATTAGATGGGTGTAAGGATGAAGAGGGAGATAGCTCAAGGGATAGGAGAATAAGGGAATTGTGAGAGCTAGAGAGGGGAGGGACAAAGAAGAGTTTGTATCTATTCCACATTTGGTGCGCGCCAAATAGGGAGAGTACCAAATGTGTACATAGAAACCCCCATCTCACCTCTCCCTTCTTTATCTCCCTTCCCTCGTAGTTCCATCTCTCTCTATGAACTAGATCTCATATTCTGTCTCTCCCCTTACCTCTTCTCGGGCTCTTCATTCTTATAGATACATACTCTTCTTTGTCCCTCCCCTTTCTAGTTCTCACAATTCCCTTATTATGCTATCCCTCGAGCTATCTCCCTCTTCATCCACATTTGGCACGCGCCAAATGTGGAATATGGACCACATTTGGCGCGCGCCAAATGGAATATCCATTCATCACATTTGGCACACGCCAAATAGGGCGCTCTCCATATTTGGCGAGCGCCAAATGTCCCGCTTTAGGAAACACCAAACCTATGGTTTGGATTTGCCTTGGGCATCCAACCCAAAGGTTTGGACGACCATTTCAGGCTAGAGACATGTTTTTGTTAGAACATTGAAAATTTTGACATATTTTTGGTCGTGCTCTTCGTCAGGTTTGCACGTGTTTCAATGAAGTTAAAAAAAAATACCGTGGTAAACTTGAGCTCCCTCTGAGCTATCCAAAAATGTAATTTATTTCAAATTTTGATTTCGTTAAGTCTTTCATCTATAATTTCTTTTGTTAGTGTGTCCGTCTTTTGTCAAATACCAACATGCACTATTTTGGGTCTAGATTTTTACACATTCATCAGATTTTGAAAAAAATTACATTTTTAGAAACTAGACTCCATTCTACACAATTTAAAAGAAAAAGGTTTTGATTTTTGATTTGTTTTCAATGATTTTAGGGGGGAGCACGCTCAAATTTCTGTTTTTCAAGATGTGTCCACTTCAAAAATTAGTAAAAAATCATATACTCATTAAAAAATTAGCTGAAAATTCTGGCATAAACTTCAAGGTGTTAGCTAATTTCTCACTGAAGCGATTTTAAAAATTCAAAAAAAATTTAACATTTTAGGGGGGCCACAACAGATGCTATGTTATGTTTTTTGCATAAAAACAGGACCACTTTTTGTGGCCCCCCTTTTTGAAGCCCTTAATCTCCACCATTTTCAAAAAAAAATAGTAGTTTAGAAAGTAGATTCGAAGCACTCTGACTCTTGTTCTTGTTGCATCTTCAAATTTGGAGTGTAACTATCTTCAATTTGTCGTTGAAGTTCAGACTTTGCTGATTTCAAAAAAAAAGTGGCATCTTAAGACCCCCTTTTGGTACCACAACTTGGTGCACATACCCGCTTGTTCCCCTTCCATGTGCATCACTAACAATTCATTTAAAATTAAAAACACATAGTTGCATATTAAATTTACAAAACATGTACGAGTTTAACCAAATATTAAAGCACAAACATATACTGACATTCACATAGGGTTGGGTCTTTTGGAATTCTACCAAAACAGTATCTAGGTTTGCATTGAAGGACAATTAGGGTATCACACTCATATTGAGAATGATGGGTAAGGCAATTAATTGTGACCAATGTGACACCTCCAAATAACCACTATGGGGATATGCTCAAACCCATGGAGGCTAATGGAGTCGATACCTTGTAAATGTAACCACTTAAACATACATCAAGTGTACTTTCTCAATATACATAACAATAGCCAAAGCATTGAATGATCACCCAATAGGGGGTCTAACATCATATCCATTTTTGTTATATTTAAACATTACAATCATGGTAGCATTTAATTACAACATCTTTATTTATGCAACTGATCATAAATTGAAGCATGATAATCATAGTTCATGCAAGCTCACAACACATACACACATTTCATTAAACGTATCCATAATGAGTCACATCTAACAATAGCATCAAAATTCAATCATTTAACATTACAACATCCATCTACCATCTCAATTATACAGTTAGTACCAACACATCATATTACTCGCCAACTTTCATATGGTACACCATTTGCATGTTAGACTATTGCACTAGATAGACAAATCAAAGAGAAAAGAAATTAAGAATTGCAATACTAAGATTAGATGATTGTATGTTTAAATTACATTAGATTTACCAAAATGAAAAAAATAAAAATAAACACTTTAATTTATTTAGACTAATCAATCAACTGAAGCAATGCATTAAAAATTAAATTAAATACAAACTTTCACACAAAATACTCTATCTACACGCTAAACTATTAAACTAAAAATACCAAAAAAGAATTAACTTTGAAATGAAGGAGAGTGGGAGTGGTCATTATGGCACTAGGGTTTTAGGTGATGGTGATGTCGTGGGAGATGATGGCGAGGCTGATTATGGTAATGGGGAAGTTAATTCTTGCTTCCTTTGGTATTATCCTTTGTCGTTTTCCCATTTTTGCCATGTTCAGGTTGAGCATACATGTGGGTTTACCTATGTTGAGTATGGGAGGAACCTTTTGTTCTCCTTCCCTGCTTGTGGCATTCGGATTGAGCCCTTTCTTTCTATGCGAGCTTGCTGATTGTCTAGGTATCTATTTGGCTTTTCCAGTAGCTGTGTTGCGACAACTGTTTCTCTACCCCTGTCAGTTTTTGTGGCTTCCATGGATTTCTCTGGCAGGTGGTTTAGCTTTGGTTGTGCCTCGAGACTGGTTGTGGTTCCCATTGTCTCGATGGTGTTGGCTTTTCCCTTGCAAGCTTGTTTGACCCTTTCAAGGCTGGTTTCAAGTGTTCGTGTTGGGACTTTCTAGAGGTGGTGTTGTCTGATATGTTTGGGTATGCGCTCACCTTGCTGCTCGTCTTTTGGGGAAACACTGGTGTTCCTGTCGATTGATGTTTCCTACTATCAATCCCTTTGTATGGGGGATTTTTCGTGCACACCTTTGGTGCTAAGGGGTATGGGCTTGGCTCCTATCCTTGTGTGACCCACTTGGAGCTAGTTGTGGGTGCCTACTGGGAGTTCTGAGGGGTCTTCTCTCCTCCTCTCAGGGTGTTTGGCCCTTTGGGTTCATCTATGGGCCCTTTTTCTGCTGCAGATTTGGGTGTGGATAGTTGTGGTGGTAACCAACAGTCTGTTACTTTGCGTGCTCCTGAGAATGGGTTTCTACTATATGGGTATCCTTGGATTATTTTTATTATTGAGTTTATTTGCTGGATTTGATTGCTGTTGTGTACGGTTTTGTTTGTGTTTAGGTGTATGTTTTTTGGCCTCTCTGACCTGGAGGTGTTCCTGTGGTGTTTGATGGTGTTGTTGTGGTTTTTTTGGAGCCTTTCTAGAGATGGAGGGGTGGGGTGTTTGTGGCTCTACCTTCAGTGTCATTCTCATGTGCTCACTAATTGTGGTGGATTGTTTGCTTGGCTCCTGTTAGTGGTTGGGGTTTGCAGTTCCAGCCTTACCCTTTTCTTGGGAACTAGTGATGTGATGGATTGTGGTAGTGTCATGGTCTATATTGAGCTAACTGGTCCCTATTGGTGGCTCAGGGTGCACTTTAAAGATGGGTTTTGGCTTCCCAAGTGTTCTCTCCACCTGTCTGATGATGGCGATTGTTCCTGATTTGGGTGGTAGGCTATATACTCCTTTGGGTTGGGTTGTGGTGGATATCGCCATCACAGTTGGCTTGTTTTGTTTTGTTTTGTTTCATCTAGACTATCCTTTTTTGGTTGGCTGGGCAATTGTCTTACTTTCTCTGATGGTTGGGCTGTTGCTGATAGTTTTCAAGGGCATGCCCTTGCCTATGATTGTTTTTGGTTATGGATTCACGCTGGGATCGAGGTTGTGATCGCCTCTCACATTCTTTTGGCCATAGTGAGAATTTGGCCCTTTCTATTCCTTTCTTATTCCTTCATGGTTCCTATGGAGGTGGTGACTTGCTTTGCGATTGAGGATGATTGTAACTCTTTGGGGTCTTCTCTTTTTAGTGGTATTTGCATCTTTATGTGGTCTTCTCTTCTCACTGGCTGCTTGGCTATGATTTGGGTTCACAGTTGGTTCCTTAGTTTAACGATCTTCTCCTTTTTTGCTCCTTTTAAGGTGGGCTTATTTTCTATTGAGGTGGAAAGGGGTTTTGCTGAAGGGGGGTTGACTCTCTGTTGAGATGTTGCTGCTATGATCTTTTGGTTGCCCCACTCTTGTGGGTGGTTTGCTCATTGTTTTGGTCTACAAGGAGTCCTTTGAATTTGCGTTGTTTTTGGCCTAGTTCGCCTCTGGGTTGTATGTCTTGTTGTGATCTCTTGTTCCGTTAATAGTTGTTTGGACCTGTGTGTTGTGAGTGCCCTGTCGTGGCCTCTTGGGGGCAAACACCCTTGTTTTTCTGTTTAAGGGTCGGGGGCCTTGTAATCCTTGCTTTTCTAATTAAAAAACATCCAAAAAAAAAAAATAAAGTTATAACTTCAAACACATACAATTAATCCCAACATGAAAAACACAAAATACCCTATCTACACACTAAACTATTAAACTAAAAATACGAAAAACAAAACAAAACAAACGTTTCACCCTTACAAATATAAACATCCAAAAAATAAAATAAAGTTATAGCTTCAAACACATACAATTAATCCCAACATGAAAAACAACTCGAGTAATTTCACTTAGGTAGGGGTCCCATGAGGGGGGCTTAAGCTCTATTTTTAAGGAAGTGGCGGTCCCATGAATAAAAAAAATTTGTGCAGTCCAATTAATTAGAATCTTTTCCAAAAAAAAATAGAAGCCCCTACTTTTTAGGCATGCAAATTTTAAGGAGTGAAAAAGGGGTGGGGCTAGGAATGTTATATGCCACTTGTCAAACATCTAAATTCAATTTCTATAAAAAATAGTTTTGGAGGGAAATAAATTATCTTGTTTTTATTATGCACATACAAAGACATCATATTCATGAAACCACTAGCTTCCTTAAATTTCAGAACTTAAATTTTTAAGCTGAACTATACTACAAAATTCATGAAACCACTAAGTAACTTTAAAATTTTCCTTATAAGAAGCCCGCTCCATGGGGGCCAACCTTACCCTAGGTGATTGCTGAATTAATTTGGTCTAGAAGGATTATACGCCAGTTCGAATCTGCCCGACTTTATTCAATAAAAAACAAATAAAAACACATAGGGTCCTCTGACGGGGTCATATCGAACCCAGAGTGCTCATAGATTATACGACAGTACTCCCTGCGACTTTGGGAAAACGCTTTCCGTTCCGCTGAATGCTGAATTGACAGGCGCACAGGCGGCAAGATACCGGTGGATTCGAGGAAGAATTTTTAAGCTTTGAGAATGATGTTTGTCACTCGATACGGAGTCAGAAACGGCGTTTTTGAACTTCTCTCTCCCAATTCGCAGCGAGACATGCATTTTGGTCAAGCTCCGTGATTTTACCGACACGTGTTAACTAAAGCTTAATTTTACCTCACAAGAAGGCCTTCTAAATTATCATAATGAAGATAGATTGCTTTTATTTTTCTCTTTTCCATTAGTAAAAATCCGTACTGTACAGTGCATGGTGGAAGATCTGTGTTTCTGTCTATTTGCAGTCGTTTCCTGGTGTTCAGATGCTTGTTTTGTTGTGCTTGACGGCAGTAGGAGCTGAGCTTAGTTTGAAGCCTAAGTTTTGGGCTGTTGCAGAATTTTAAGGTTTGAAGCTTAATTGTTTGCTAATTATGTAAAATAAACTCGTAAAATTGCGAAAATTTGAAGTTTAAAGTGTTTTTCTTTGAAAGAAATCTTGAAGTGTAGTTTCCGTAGGCAGCTTCTATTTTTTTTTGACAATAGTTTGGAATATGTACCTTTTGAGGGTTTGGAACTTCACAATGTGCATACTTAGCTAATTATGTCATTCACACTCGTATGTGAAAATTTGGTGTTCAAAGTTGTCGTTTTTCCCAAAAGGAAACATTTAGTGGGAAGCTTGAAAGGTAGATTCTGGGTAGTTTTTGTCAACGAGATAAAAAATATTTACATTATGAGGGTTTCAAGCTTCATTGTCTGCATACTTCACTATTTCTGATATGTACACTGTGCAGTGTTTATTTCCTAAAATTTATATGGATTTTATTTTTTCCTAGGCATGAGGTTTTTTTAAAGGTATATAATGGATAGCTTCTGTCAAAATCTTGAAATATTTACATTTTGAATCAAATTTGAGGGTTTGAAGCTTTACTGTATGCAGTTCGTCGAATACACCATGTGAAATTTGGAGTCTATTTACTTTTTCTTTGAAGAAAGCATTTAATATAATATATTTATTAGAGTTTCTGTTAGTTCTAGTAAACTGTTGAAATTTACTTTTGAGGTGAATCAGAGAGTTTGAAGCTTCACCGTATGCATCACAAAATTTAAGTCTTCATTGAGGCAAGCACTCAATTATCTATGCTAAAAGCGTGTCCTCTTGAAAATTTTGAGTAAATTTATGTTTTTCTGGAATCAAGTACTAAGTACAAGGTTTTAAAGATTTGTTCAAATTAGCTTCTAGCATACTGTAGAAATGATTAATCTTAAACCAGGTGTTTATTTGTTCTTTCATTTTGTTTTTTCTGGAAGCAAACAATGATGATGATTCTTAAAAGGCAGGCCCTAGCTAGTTTCTCATAAAATATTGGGATATTTATATTCTAATGCAAATCTGAGGGTTTGAAGCTTTACCATCTGCATAATTGGCCTGTCAAATATATTGTTGTTACTGAAATTTTGAATAGAAATTTGCGATCTTCTGGAAGAAAACACCAAGTGTGATGTTTTTAAGGCAGGTGCTAGTTATATTTGGCAAACATTCAGATGTTTGGTTCAAGCTTACTAATGCGCATATAATTGGCTAATTTGGTCAAATCGAATGTTTGCTTTTGAAAATATGGAGTTCGAATTTGGTTTTCCTGGAAACAGATGGTAAGCCTTTGCATTTTGAGGCAAAATTGTGAGGGTTTGGGTTTAACAATGTTCACGGTTAGCTCATTCTATCAAATACCTTGTTTAATTTCTATGATTTTAAGTTAAAATTTACTTTTCCTAGAAATAAACACGTAAGTATGAGATTTTAAGGGAAGGTTCTGGTTAGTTTTAACTTTTGACAAAATATTAGACTATGTACTTTTTGGGGCAAATTTGACTGTTTGGAGCTTAACTGTTTGCATAACTAGCTAATCGATTCAATTTTTTTTTTAATATGTCAAACATTTGGAGTAAGTCTTCTTTTCGTTTGAAGCAAACACCCAGTGGGAGGTCTTAAAACCAGGTTCTAGTATTCTGAGGAAGTAATCAAATATTTGCATTTTTGAGGCAAATTTGAGGTTTGAAGCTCAGTTGTCTGCATAATTGGAGAGTTTCTTAAAATTTATTTTCTAATTTGTTAAGACTAAGACGTTCAAATTTACCGTTTGCAGAAGTGAAGCTTTAAAGAAAGGTTCAGCATAAATGTTTTGTTGAGATGGTCCTCTTGACTAGAAAAGTTGGCACTTTTTGTCTATTAATTTGAGCAGCACAATCCCACCAGTGATATTGACTCCAATACCTTTTGTTTTACCTGTCTTCCATGACAAGTGTTTGAACACAGTTTTTTCTTCGCTATTTCACCTTTTGAAATTAAGTATAAAGCCTCCTTCTGAGTTATTTTAAATTTTTCTGCGATTCAGCGTAAATTTTCTGTTGCCTGTTGGCTCTTACTGACCAGGGTGCCTTGTAGTCTATTATTTGAGTAGGACATGTTGATCACTGATTTTGACTTAAAACTTGTTTTCATATTCTTTCATGACGTGTGAGAACACACTTTTGTGATTTTTCATGCCTATCTCACCTTTTGAATTTAAGTGGAAGCTGAGTTTTAAAATCTTTAGGGTTGGTTCTTCTGAGAAAAAAATGTACTATCAGGTGCGACAATGTGTTTTACAACTTTTTTCGTAAATTCATCTTGAAATCTTCAAATATGCAAGTTTTGTCATGCTGCAGATGTGTATTGCTCAATCATTCACCATTAGTGTTCTGTTTATTTTCTGGAGGCATAGTTTCCCACGTGAAAACATGGACTGTCTAGGATTAGAACCCAGGACCTTCCACATGACCCTTCCTGTGCTCTTATCACTGAGCTACTGATCTGCACATGTTGGAGTATTTATTTGGCATTTGCACCTTCATCACTAACACCTCTTTCTAGCCCAGGAAACCTAGCTCTCATACTTGTACTCACATCTCGTGGAGAGTTGTTGACTATGTTCAATTCTAATATAGTCATGGCATTGTCCATACACTGAGCACTTGAGCACTTTATTTCAAAATGATTTCTTTTTCAAATCTCCTGCTGACACTGTCTTTGCAATGGTTGAATTCAAATTCTGCTATTTTACAGTAAGCTTAGCTTCCTGGTGACTTAATTTCCCATACTTGACTTTTGATTTGTCCCATTATGTGCTTAACCCAAATGCTGTCTGCTATGCAAGAAATTTGAATGTATTAAATTTTTTCTGTTCAGTTCTGCAAATGTAGTATATCTGTAAATAGTTTGTTTTCTTAAAAAAGGAAGTAATATCCAAGTTATCTTTTTTCTCACGGACTGAAAATTTGAATAATGCAGACCAAAGTCTGCTATTGGTCGCAGTGCTTGTGTTGCTTGGCCAGTCATGTCAGACCGTAGGAAGGTGTTGGAAGCTTTGGTAGCCAAGAGAAAGGCTGAAGCAGAAAGTGGGGAAAAGCATAAAAGGAAAAGCATATCGTCAATGACCTTTCCCACTAAAAAGCCAGCAATAGGAGACAAAAGAAAGGTCAGTCCCCTGAAGAAGAAAGGCAAACTGAAAGAGGAAGAGAAGCCAAAACCAAAGCCAAAGCGTGTATCGAAGATGGACAAGTATGAGACTGATGAAGAGGAAGAATCTGAAGAGGAGGAAGAGGAAGAAGTAGATACCACATCTGATTCTGGTGATGATGACGAAGATTCTGAAGATGAAGAGACATATAAGAAAAAGAAACCTGTGAAAAAGCCTGTACTTCAATCTAAGGGGAGAGCTCCTGTAAAAGGCTTGGGTTCAGGTCAGAATATCAAGGTGAAAGATGGAAAAGAAAAAGGATTTCTGAAAGGCAAGGGAAAGCCAAAATCAAAGGCAGTAAAAAGTAGTGATGAGGATGATGAGGGGGATCTTTCTGATGAATCGTTGCATGGGGTTGATCCTAACAATATTATCCCTGATAGACCTCGCAGACGAACATTGCAGCCCACTATTTACCAGTACGATGTATCAAGTGATGATGAGAGTGATGATGACAGTGATTAGGCTACTAGCCTAATTCCTTGTTTTTGGTATGATCCATGGTAAGTTGTCTTCTTTTGATTGCTGGTGTATTCATGTCCATTGCTTCTTTATTTGTCAAAATGACACATAGTTCAATTGTTCTAGTAATAGCTCTGCTGAAACAGGGTTATCATACTAGAGATGCTGGGACATTTTATCATTATTACAAGTTGCTGGGAAATTTTTTAATTTTATCATCATTACGAATTATCTTTTTCTGTTATAAATTTATATGCTGATTTTGGAGGGACAAGACTGCAAACTATATGGATTTAGGATTTGCTTTGACATTCTTCTCAAATAGAGCAGTTTTTCTCATTTTGAAGTTTTATATGGGTTTTTCTTCACTCTTTGTTTTAGGTTTCTTTTCCTCGCCATAAAAGAAGGCCTAGGGTAGATGTTCTAATTATTCAGTTTTTAGAGTATGTTCCAAAGCATTGTAACTTGTGTTTTCTAATTAAAACAGTGACATGATTTGAAGCTTATCTGAGTATTTATCAGTTACTGTTTCTGTACTGTATGTGTTTGTAGATTTTACCATTGAAATTTCAGCAGTTTTGATTAGCTTTAGATAGGAGTCTGCTTACCATGGTTTAGAGGAATTTCAACATGGTATTAGAACTGAGTTTTTGAAACCTTCCAGACTTTTTATATGGAGAGGCTAGTTGTCTGGATTAAGACTAGTCCAAAAGTTTCAGTGGGCAGTATGTCCAAAGATTTGATGATTGAAGCAGAATTGTTTTAGTAATTGGCACATGGACATATGAATAGTTCTGGGGTGTGAAGCCCTAGTTGATCTAGAGATTGTTGCTCTTTAGGGCTTTAAAGATGCCTTGAATAATTCTGACTGCTTGGATTTCATCCGTGGCTGGTCCATATTCTTTTTTTCTCTTCTATACAGTTGAATCCAGCCATATGAGCATCCCTGTGTCCACTGCAGTCATTTGTTGTGTAGTCCCTTCTTGGACAGTCATATTTTTCTTGTTTTCAGGTGGGGGACTTGGTGGAGGGGTCTGAGGTGGAGGACTTGGTGGAGCTGGAGATCTATTTGATGGCAATTGAAGCTTGCTTAAACTGTTGCCTCAATGGCAACTCCTAGTATGCAAGAGAGTTGCTTGTCGGAGGGATCCTCTAACTATGTGCTATGGAAGTTAAGATTGCATAATATCCTAGAAGAAACAGAGTTATGATACATTGTAGAGAAGAAAGTTTTGTCTCACAGATCCCAAAGATTTGTCCAAGCACAACAAGAAGGCAATGAAGGTGAAGTAAATCTTGTTGAATTTGGTAAGGATCATTTGATCCCTCATATTGCTACCAAGAAGACTACCAAGAAGATATATGATGCCTTGGGAACCTTGTACTAGAGTTTGAATGCATCTAGGATGATGCTTTTGAGGTACAAGTTCAACACTACCCACACTAGCATGACAAATACAATTTAAAGCTATCTAAAGAATCTAGCAGAGCTTAGAGATCAGATTAGTGCAGTTGGTGATTCAATCAAAGATAATGAGCTAGTTTGGATTGCTCTGAATGGTTCCATCTACTGTGGCACAATTTTGTTTAGATTATCAATGGTTGATAGAAGTTACTTGACTTAAGCAGTTGTGGGATGTTCTCATTGGAGGAGATGGGACTACAAGCCTCTAGCAGTTTTCAGGATAATGTTCCAGACCAGACCCTGATTGGGAAGATAAGGGAGGGAGGAGAGAAAGGATCAAGGGATGCATAGAGAAGAAAGAAGAATTATGGTCTTTTAATTACCAGAAGAAGGATTTAAGTCATATCAAGTGCTTCAATTGCAATATGCATGGCGACTATGCTTCCTAGTGTGCAGAGAAGGAAAAAGGGAAGGGCAAGCAGCAGTGACAGAAGCTGTTTGCAAGGAGTTCAGAAGCTTCAGGAGTAGATGAATTGACTGCCAGGTGTTTATTAGTGAAGACTGCACAATATACGATCATTAGTCAAAGGGATTTATTCCCCTCTTGAAAGGAGATTTTGCTACCTTCCCAAGGTGGTAGGGTTGCTAGATCTTGTCTTTACAAAGTTCATTGAGTGGCTGATGAGATGCTGTAATAACAAGGGCTCTGGGGATGATACAAGTGCAGATGGATGTTGACAAAGAAAAGGAAAAAAGATGAAGGGAAAGAGGAGGAAGAGATGAGAGGAAAGGGGATAGAGAAAAGAATCACATCATATGCAAGAATAAACATTGCCACATGGGAGTATGCTAACATAATAGTAATAGCTTGTGTCCTTGCTAGTTTTACCTCAACACATGACATACTCTATGCAAGATTCTATGGAAAACATACATTTCATAAATTATATTTGCAACTGAATACAAGAAAGGAAACCATTACCATATTACATGTGTAGCTAATAACCATTGGATTCACAAACAACATTGATTAAACTCAAATTGAGTGTGTTTATAAAGAATACTAGTCATAATATGATCTATATGCATACAAATCATGCAGATTCTAGCCTATGCTACAAACTTTACCCCACCATATATACAAGCAAGGGAAGAAGAATGCCCTCTCTTTCCTAACACTAGTTATTACCGTCTCTTGCTTTTCCAATTGATGTGATAATAATAATTTTCAATCTCCTACTTTACATTTCACTCTTAGCCCCTTGGGCTTAGTCAATGAGGGTTACTATTACAAACATAGCGAGCATGCCCACATGATTTCGATTACCCAAGTTATCCTTTTTAATTAGAAATCACATAACTATTTTTGGGAAAAAGGTGTCTTGTTCACCTTGCATAATGTAAAAATTGATGTTATTTGTGATGCATCTAAAGGGATATATAGAGATGTGTAATGTCCCTCCTCCAATGACAGGCCACAGGAAGTCAAATTCTAACATGCCATATTCCCTAGGCTAGAATAAATAAATAATAAAGGGAATAATTGAATTATGGCCAAAAAGCTAATGTATAATGAATAATTGTTATTATAATTATTCATTATGACTTAAAGAGGGGCCATTTTAAGTTATAACAATATTTCCTCTAGGTAATGATACTGTGTTGACGTTTGTAGCTAGGTCGGATCCCTTCTAGGGCCGACCTAGTACTCTTGGCAATGAAGTGGCCTGTCGGCCTTAGGCTTATTATTGATTCAATTTGACTGTGTAAGTCTGGCCCTAATTGGGCGTCATATGTAATTTGTCATTAAACAGGACCTATATGTAACTTGTAATTGTGATTAGACAAGACCTATATGTAGCTTGTAGGTCTGATCCTTCTTGGCACCAAAATCAATAAGGCCGACCTAAGGCCTATTAAGTGGCATTGACTCATATATATACAAGTTGATTCATAACCATTCAATCACACATTCAACTCATCCTCACTCAGTGAATTCAGCAGTGATCGACAAATTGCTTCCTAAGGTCAGTGAACTCAGCAGTGATCAGCAAATTGCTTCCTAAGGTCAGCGAACTCAGCAGTGATCAGCAAATTGCTTCCAAATACAGCGAACCATCTTGCAGTGACAGCGAACAGGTTTCTAGAGACAGCAAATTGTCCTCAAGGGCAGCGAACTTCATCTATTGGACAACGAACCCCATTTCAGGGAAGCGAACCTGCAGCAGACATCTCCTGTCCTTGATCAGCATTCATATCTTGCAGATAAGTTCTGATATTGCTGTATATACCCTACCTAAGTGCTTCAAGTGTTGAAGTGGTTTTGTAAAAGACTCATGCTGATTTGTCTAACAGAGATCTGAGATTAATTGCTGGGTTTTTCACCTCCAAGGAGGTTTTCCTAGGGTATCTTGATGTTCTTTGTGTTCCTATTTTTGTTTTTCCTGCTGTTGCTCTCTGTCTGATCTAAAATTAACAACTTGGGGGACATAAATTAATTAATAAACTTGTATTCATTACCTAAGTCAGCTAAAGAAGAAGTCTCTAGAAGTGTCGATGACTTTTTGTATTGGCTGGAGTTATTTTATTAAGGGGTGGATGTAGCGTTGCATTCATTCATTCAGCCAAAATTATTATTTTCTCTGCAAACTGCAATCTGTGTGCAACTTCTCAGGACGAAAACCCTGGAAGGAAAATCTTCTGGACGAAACCCCAAGAGAGTCATCAAACTCAATACAGCGATCAAGTGCCTTGAAGTACATCCAGAGCAGACTGCTGGTAATGAATTTCAGACGGTTAAAGGCAAAAGAATTATTCTGAAACAATTTGATGGGTTTTAGAAGCAATCTGAAAATAAAATCACAGCACCTGGTAAGAAAGCGCTGCCTGAACAATACCACTCCATCTGCAATAGTATATCAGATCATTTCCAGCTATGTAATGAAATTTAGTTTATTACAAATATGGGAAATTCAATAATGATTGCATGAAGCTCGAATTTTCCTATAACTCTGCTGTGCATTGGTTAATTTATGATAAATCTATGCAATTTTGTTTTTCTCATAAGAACTGCCAGTAGAATATTTCAAGATGCATTCATCACATGGGTTAGACATTCTTGGAAATACTTTGTCTTGTTCACATCGAGATAAATATTTAATGTGGGTTGCACATTGGGAAACTTTTAGTTTTGGGTCAACTTAGCACCAAAAAGGAAAAATTTAGTACCAAAAAGTAAATGAGGAGGACATGTTTTTATAAACTCATGGTATTAAGCAAATGGTTTTTGTAATACCACCTGGTAGTTTTTTGCAAGCTTATTTCTATTAAAGAAAGCACATGAGTAGTTCTTGAGGTTGGCTATTTTAACTTTTGGCGTGTTGACTAAGGTTGATTGAGCATCTCTTATAAGTTGCATATGTGAAGAGAAGAAGCATGGATTGGGATGCGTGGTTACATAATTGTCGTTTGCTTTCTCACATGAAGTGCAATCAGGGAGCTTGATATTTCAGAAGCCATGCATGGAGACTTTGAAAGTGTATTGTAATTTTTGTTCACGAGATAATACATTTAGTATCTAAGTGCTTTTAGAGGTTGGGTTTTTTTGTCATGAGGGTCTTCCTAGGGGTACATCTTGTGTCATTTGGATGGTATTTATATCTATTCTTTTGCATTTTTGATTTTTAATGCCTGTTTGGATATATTCCTCTTATGAGATTATGTGGAAATAGTTCATTATGGTTGCAAATTTTCTTTCAGCCATCACCTAAAATCTTGTCTTTGTGGGGTCCACAAGTACCTAAAAGCATATGGGGATCTTCACCATTCTTTTCAAGCTCCAAGGAGTGCATTAATGTTAGCTCAATACTTGCCTAGAGGCAAGTTCGAAGCTTGGTCAAAGCATTAGGAATCCAAGAATTTTAATTCTAGAGGGATTTGAGGTAAATGGTTTCAAAAGGTATGCTATTATTAAAAGTCTCAACAATCCAAGAGTGGTACATGTGTAGAGGAGCAATATTTGGGAATTTCGGATGCGAGATGCTCAAGGAGAAAGATGTTTGTAGGGATGAGATAGCCTGGAATTTTAAAGGTGCAAATGCTAATAGAGGTTGGGATCTCAAGGATTTGGATGCTAGGATGCCAAGTGAATTGTGAAGATTAGAGTCCATAGGAGGGCAGGGAAAGTGGTGACACAATGGGGACTCAAGAAGGATTGGGGTCGTCTCATACAATTTTGTGGAAGGTAGGCAAAAATTCTATTGGCTTGAGGGGAAATGGTGAGATAGTGGGAGTCAAGGTCCAAAGATATTAATTGCCAAGAGAAGGTAGGTGGAAGAATATTTGAAGGGTTGAAGGGGACAAAGGACCATGTAATCAGGAAAGTAGAAGTTGGAACATGATGATGCCAAGGGAGACAACTAAGGGAAAGTTTTGAAAGTTTGGTAAAGATGATAGCATCAAAGACACGAAGTTGTGGGGAAATTGTATATTGGAGTGCCAAGATGTTGAGGAAATGAAATTTAGCACAAGGAAATTTAGTAGGTGAACAATTGAAGATCCAAAGATGGGACTTATGAATCAAGAAGATGGAGTGCTCAATACTAGCAAGTGTGGAACGTGAACAATCTTGGAAGTTTGCAAGGAAAAGGAAAGTGCAGATCAAGATGCACACGTATTCAATATCAAAAGTTAAACAAGGGGATTAGAAGTGTGGAAGATTTGATGTTGAATGGTGAGGAGAAGGAAAGATAAGGGATTGCTGGGGCTCAAGGCTTGGGGCTCACGAATATGACTTATTCCCAAGCTCAAACAAATGCACAAAGAAATATTGGAGCTGCAATTTTTGGTAGGAAATAGGATGTGGGCTACCTCATCCTTGAATTGGCGAGGCAACGAAGGACAAAAAAATTTGAAAGTTCAAAGGTAAACAAAATTGAGATGGTGGGGATTTAGGAGTTCGGAGAACTAGAGGAAGAGGAAACCAATAACACAAACCTTGAAAGCCTAGAATTGGGGACTTCAAGGAAAAAAGATGCCAAGGATTAGGAATATTTAATACTTGATGCTTTGTGCATGGTGGTGGAATGAAAGAATATTTGCAAGCTGATTAGCCATGGGTGAATAGAAAAGTGCCATGTATGAATGGCGAGGATTGACAAAAAGTTATGCTAGATCAAGAGGAAGAACGTTGGAGGATGTTGGGGGTCATGTATTGACCATTTATGTGATATATAGTTAAGCGCATTCTTGAAAGATTGGGGCTGAAAGCAAAGAGGAAAATTGGGTTTGATGAAAAGCCAAGATGGGAAGCGAAATCTCGGAGGCCTAAACTGTGAAGGAAAAGCTGGGATTGGGAATGTAAGTTTAGGGAACTTCATAGTAAAGAATCAAGGTATAGCTTCGAAACCCAAAAGGTGCATAAGGCTTAGAAGAAAACCAAAAATGTTAAGAAGTGGGGACTGGAGGAAAAGCATGCTAGCAGAGAAAAGTTTGAAAGCCTATCCATGGGTAGAAATAGGCACAAAACACTCAAACTTAGAAAATTTTGGGGATTTCTGAAATTTAGGAACATGATTGAAGCATGAGGGGAGGCAAAGTGAGGCTTCAAGCACACATTTGACCAAGGGGCCTATTGATGTGTTTTTATGACTACATCTAACACAAAATAAAGTTACCAACAGTCGCCTTACTCTCTCTTGATCAAAGTGCAATTGTGTGCTAAGATTGCAGGAAGATCAGACAATCGACTCCAAGGTTCCTATGTGCAACGAACGTGACTTAGTTGGCTGATGTGATATAATGGTAATCCAAGGGGCCTTACGTTTGGATCGTTCTTTCACCTCTTTGCTATGGCTGGAACTCCATCATCGGATATAGCAATTTTGTGATGCTTTTGCTTAAATTGAAATGAACTAAAAATAAAGGGGAAAGGGTTAGAGGATCTAAATCTACTCCTAAGGGCAGTGATATCAATAGATAGTGCTCTAGTGGCCGAACTCCAAATAAACCAAGCTCTGCTTTGCCAAGGTTAACTACAACTTCGCAAGAACTAGTGCAATCTTCTGAGGATGTTGAAGGATTTTCACATTGAGAAAGTGCATTTGAATACCCAACACAACACAATCCAAACGACTATTCACAATCGAACTTAGCACAAATTTGGTGGCTCAAGCTAACTTTACACTACAACTTATAATCAACAAGATGCAAAAAGTATGAACCATGGAAATTCATCAGACACCATTACATTCTCCATTGAAATCAAAGCACTATACTACTCCTACTCTATGTGAGGAAGGTCAAACCATGCAAGTTTTGAAAACCAACTTAAGTGAACACCATCAGAGAACAACGTTTCATTGTTATTATCTCAATAACTTATCGCAACAATTTCATATAGATCTCCCTCTTTTTCAAATGAGGGGGGTCACCCCCTTATATAGGCTTCATGCCTTGACTACACGCAAAACCCTAATTAGGGTTTTCCCCTAAAAGATTGCCCACACATGATGCAACAAGGTGGGAATCTACAATAAATACCCATGAAGCCCATATACAATTAATTCCATCCCATTACAAAATGCATTAAATGCACCATTCTCTACTAAATTTGCCTGACATGCAATGAATATTACCCTCATGCAAAAATCGCCCATAATACTTTAAATGCTCCACCATCTTCACATGTGATGGCTACATGCAAAAGGAATCTGTCATAATGTCATAAATGTGGTGGCTACATGCAAAGAGGTGCTCCATCAATTTGGCATGTGTTGACCCGACTGCCACTTGGGGAGAAACCCTTGGAGAGAGAAAATTCTTGGAGAGAAAAAACTTAATCCATGAAGAATTTTCTTGAAATTTCGAATTTGCGTTGTTCCAGGGAAACTTTTTCATCAATTTTGCACATTTCCTATTTTTAGGAAAATTTTCAAATTAGGGTTCCAGGGTCCAGAAGAGAGAAAATTCTCTCACGAAAATCTATCATCATTTTGAAATTTGGATGATTTTTGATGCCCGAAAATGGATTTTTCAAAATTTTTCCCGAGGGTGAATTTCTTGTTCAATTCATCCTTGATTTCTTCCTTGCCTTAGAAATTTTATCTTCAATTATTCCTTGGGTGTGATTTCTTCCTTGCTTGGAATTCCATCTTGAAGGAAGGAATTTCCAACACTTAGTCAATTTTTCACCTTCCCTGGAATTCTGTTCTGAAGGAAGGAGTTTCCATCACTTAGCCAAATTTTCACCTTTTCCAATAATTTCTTCTTCTTGGGCGCAACTCTTCCCTGAGGAAGGAATTTTTTTGAATTTTGAACCTTTCTTCCTGAACCTTGATTTTTACGTCTTGCTTCCAACCTTGGGCACATTTTGGAATTGGAGAAGAAATTCTGGAAATTTGTTCCTTCAGGAAGGAATTTTTGTGCTCTTTGAATTCATTATGTTCACAAGGAGCTTTTTGACCAATTTTTCGTATCTCCTATTTTTTAGGAATTATTTCCAAATTTGAGTTCTAGGGTCCTAGGAGAGAGAAAATTCTCACTTAGCTGATTTTGAAGAATTTTTTGATTTTATTTCTTGAGGGGATTTTCCTTTTGCATTCTTATCCTCTGAATTTCCATGCCTTAGGAATTTTTTCCATTTTTGACTTGGGCGTGGAAAATTCACTTTGATGGAGGAATTTCTAACTTCTCCAAGATTTCCTTGATACCTTCATTTTGGCACTTTGACTCCAGAGTGCGTGCTGAATCACTGTGTAGGAGGAAATGTGGAATTTTCAAGATTTCCATGCCTTAGTCATTTTGGTGCCCATCATCCTCCTTGAGTGCTATTTTCACTTCATGATGGAATTTGAAAGTTTTTGGACTTTCCATGGCCTTGTGATTTTGGCGCTCCCTAGCCATCTTGGGCACCATTTCATGCTTGTGAAGGAATTTCTATATTTTTTTTCCACAACATCCTTGCTTGAGCGCTCTAGCACAAACTTGGGCACTAATCCACCCACATGGAGGAACTTCGTCCTTGATCGCATTTTCCTTGCTCCCTCCTGTTTGGCGTCCACTCCTTGACTTGGGCGATAAATTGCCTAGATTGAGGAATTTGCACCATGGGAACTTTCCTTGGTCACCTCATTTTGGCGCCCTCCTAACCACTTGGGCGCTGAAATGCTATGATGAAGGATTTTTCACCTCTTTCAACTTTTCCATGCCCCTCTTGATTTGGCCCCCTATCTGTTCACTTGGGTGTTGAAAAGACTTTGTCAAGGAATTTCCAATTTTGGAGTTTTCCTTGGGGACCCCTGCTTGGCACCCTTATCCTTGACTTGGGCGCCAAATTGCCATAGAGGAGGAATTTCAAAATTTCTTAACTTTCCATTGCAAGCTCCTTTTGGCATCCTTCCTTGGGTGCCATTTCACCCATGTGGTGGAATTTTCACATTTTTGACTTTTCCATGGCATTGCCTTTCTAGCGCCCTTCCTAGACTTAGGGCGCCAAAATCACTGCATGGAGGAATTTTGACCTTTCCTCTCCAAACTTATCCAATTTTGATTGTTTTCGGATCAGGATGCCATTTTGAGAAATTGAAGTGATTTTTGCTAGACTTAGAAGATTTTCATGTTTTCCACTTCTGGAATGGATGCTTACACTTAGCCATTTTTTATCATCTTTGCTTGCTTCTTCGAACTTCTGGATTTAGAAATGATCATGAATGCTCATTCTCCAGTGTTTGCGTGTGAAGACCCTACCACAAATAGACTTTCCAAAAATAGAAAGTGTTTCAAAATGTCAAAGTTAGGGCGAAATAGGATGTAGAGACACTAAAAATAGAAACTTACTAAAAATAGTAAGTTTTATTTTTTGGCAAAATGAGACCAATCTGGGAGGCAGTGAATCCCTAAAATATAGGAAGTTTCTAAAAATAGAAAGTTGCTCAGAATTCGCGCAAATTTCATGTGTAGGTTTCTTGAAGGGTCTTGATTCCAATGCAATGTTCAGTTTTTCAAAAACCCGAAAGGAAAGGCCTCAAATTCAAGTCTGAAGGGCAAAACCCTAAAATGGACAAAACAAGTTCTAGACACAGCCAAATTTATTCAAACGACTTGCAGACTTGATCAAATTGACCCCCTAAACACTTGCAAACCAAGGAGATTGACGAGACTACCATGAAAAGACCCAGAGAAACACAACCTAACGATCAAAAGGACCTAAAAAGTAGGGGGTCTCCATTTGCAATGGGGCGATGTGTGAAAACGTCACAACATGGCCCTTTTGTAACTAGATATCAATGATAGGCATTCAAAGGAGACTAAGTGTTGACGTGTTTTTTATGACTACGTCGAACATAGAATAAAGTTGCCTAACGGTCACTTTACTCTCTCTTGATCAAAGTGCGATTGCATGCTAAGATTGCAAGAAGTTCAAACAATCGACTCCAATGTTCCTTTATGCTATGGACGTGACTCAGTTGGCTGATGTGATTGCTGGTAATCCAAGGGGCCTTACGTTTGCATCATTCTTTCACTTCTTTGCTGTGGCTGGAACTCCATCATCGGATATAGTGAATCTGTGATGCTTCTGCTTCGAACAAACTAAAATGAACTAAAAGTAAAAGGGAAAGGGTTTAGAAGGATCTAAATCTACTCCTAAGGGCAGTGATAACAATGAATAGTGCTTTGGTGGACAAATTCCAAATAAACCAAGCTCTGCTTCGCCAAGATCAACTACAACTTCGCAAGAACCGGTGCAATCTTCTGGGGATGCTAGAGGATTTTCAAATTGATAAAGTACATTTGAATACCCAAAAAACAGTGCAATCCAAACAACCATCCACAATCAAACTTAGCACAAATTTAAGGGGTTCAGGCTAACTTTAAACTGCAACTTACAATCAGCAAGATGCAAAAAGTATGAACCATGGAAATTCGTCAAACACCATTACATTCTCCATTGAAATCAAAGCACTATACTACTTCTACTCTAAGTGAGGAAGGTCAAACCATGCAAGTTTTGAAAAAATAACTTAAGTGGACACCATCAAAGAACAATGTTTCACTGTTATTATCTCAAAACTTATCGCAACAATTTCATACAAGTCTCCCTCCTTTACAAATGAGGGGGGTCAGCTCTTTATATAGGCTTCAAGCCCTGGCTACATGCAAAACCCTAATTAGGGTTTTCCCTAAAAGATTCTCCACTCAAGATGCAACAAGGTGGGAATCAGCAATAAATACCCCATAAAGCCCATATACAATTAATTACAATCCTGCCAAAAATGGCACCCATAAAGCATTAATTAACCATTGCATTCAAAAAGTGCCCACTATGCAATGAATGTACCTGTTATCACAAAAGCTTGCACCCTTGCTAGGCTATTAACTCAGCAACCTTGTGAAACATGGAAACAACCCCGAAGTGTGGGACCTTGCACATGGGGGTTGAATCTCCGGAGAAGGCTGGCTTCCTTCTCTATCTAGGTGCAGTTGTTGAACCAACTCAACACTTCAAAACTAACTCCTAAACCTATCCTAACAATTTGCAGAGGAAAAGAAGAGAGAAATTGCTTGAAACAAAGGGAGGTGATGCACCAAGAAGAGATTATTTTTCTCCCTACCGAAATGACACAAGTAATTAACTGAAACACCTTGAAGATGCACAACTTTCAGTTATATGAGTAACCCCAATGCATAGATGAAGGTTAGAATCCACTGAATGCCAAGAGGGGAGAAGGATTCCCACAAGTCACACTCAGAAAACCAGTTAACACAGCATATATGAAGAGAAAGAGCCACAACATGCACCTATGATGAAGGTAAGAAAGCATACACAACATACATAGTTTGAAAGAAGGCAAGAACAGTGTTCTTCAATTAATCATAAGGCCAAACGCCAATCTTACAGTTGCAGAAATGCAAAGATTACGAGTCTTCAAGAGAAGAGGAGAGTATAAGAAAACTCCAGGCAGCAGGGAGAGAACCCTTTACAATGAGGCTTAAAAGCCATCATATAGAAAATGGTCACAAGGGTGATCATGACCCTTGCATGTCAGTCTGGAAGTGCAGGGAAGTGCATGCACTTGATTTGTACATGCAAGCAACCTAGCCATACCCACGAAGGGAAACCTTGAGAAGGTGGATTGACTAACCTTCCAAAGTCAGGCAAGACATAAGTCACCAAGCATGGCTCCATACCTCCCTTGATGGAAATCCTGCCAAAAACATTAAATGCACCCTTGTGGCTCCACAAAAAAAAGTGCATAAGTCACTAAAACTGTTGGAGCATTTAAAGCCTTGAGTGTCGATCACGCCATCTGGAAGTGTTGCAAGCCAGAAGCAAGTTTAGAAGACTTCGGAGACTGGGGTCACCGTAGTTGGACAAGGAATTTGGGAACCTGGGGGTTATCGTAGTTCCGGGGTTGAAGACTAGGGAACTTCAGAACCTGGGGGTTCCGGAGTTCTTGGGGTGAAGACTAGGGAACTTCGGAACCTGGGGGTTCCGGAGTTTCGGGGTTGAAGACTAGGGAACTTTGGAACCTGGGGGTTCCGGAGTTCCAGGAAGGAGAGTAGAAGAAAAGCTAAGGGAACGAAGGGAACTTTAGAAACTTGGAGTTCCGGAGTTCCGAAGTAGGAAAGAAAGAGGCTAAGGCAAAGAAACTCGAAACCTCGGGGTTCCGGAGTTCCAGAGAAGAGAAAGAGAGGGCCAAGGAACTTCCGACAAGGCAACACTTCAAACCATGATTTCACTGCTTTTCTCCTTGATCAATTGGGCAACGCTGGTCCATGGAACATATCTCTGATCGGTTCTCATTGATGGACCAGGGGTGTCATAAAATGACAACATTTTTGGCGATTTCTGTGGGATGCTTGCCTGCTAAGCACGAAGTCCAGAAGCCT
Organism: Cryptomeria japonica; assembly: GCF_030272615.1. Lineage (NCBI taxonomy): Eukaryota > Viridiplantae > Streptophyta > Pinopsida > Cupressales > Cupressaceae > Cryptomeria > Cryptomeria japonica. The sequence goes on along the minus strand of NC_081411.1, from coordinate 222,116,519 downwards.
TAAGCATCCATTGGGCACTGAGTCATGGAAATCCTAAACATGTGTGTGCCATAACTTGGAGGAAAACTGAAAACTAGAGCATACACCCTCTTAAGGAGAATGTGGCATGTGCATAAGCACTCATGAAAGCAAAACAACCTCTAGTCTAATATTTACATAGTCATCAACACCCTCTTTAGAAGCAAGGCTTGAGATGAATCCCATTCACTGGGATTGGAAGAACTTCACCATCAAGCTTGGAGAGATGAAATGCATTGGCCTCCTTGCAACTAGTGACATATGGACCACTCCAGATAACATCAAATTTGGAGTGTCGCCCAGCTTTGGCTCTGTCTCCATCCCACTTGAGAACTAGGTCTCCCTCTTTGAAGACCCTATTAGTAGCTTTTTTGTCAAAAACCTTCTTAACTTGCTCTTGATGAGTCTTAAGTGTATGCATAGCCTGACTTCTAACCTCCTCCAGCTCCATCACCTCAGCTAGTCTTACTGTCATGGCATCATTCTCTATTAATTCCAGCTGATGTGCTAGTTCGAGGGAGGGTAACTCTAGGGAAGTTGGGAGTCTTGCTTCCTTCCCATATACTAGCATGAAAGGGGAGTTACCAATCACCCTCTTGGGTGTGATCCTGTCAGCACATAAGGCTGTCCTCAACTTAGTGTGCCATGCCCTCTGATTGTCTTCAATTGTCCTTTTAATTATTTTGATGAGGTTCTTGTTGGAAGATTCAGCTAAGCCATTACCTTGAGGGTAATAGTTGGATGATGTCTTCAAGTATACACCATGCTTAACTGCCCAAGAACTGATTTGGGTTCCAACAAATGCCCTGGCATTGTCTGATATGATGGTGGAGGGGACACCGAATCTTGTCACAATTCCCTCAAGGAATTCCAACACTGAGGCCTCAGTAGCATCCCTCAATGCAACTACCTCTGTCCACCTGGTGAAGTAATCTGTTGCGGCCAAGATCCACCTATGGCCAGCACTAGAAGGTGGGTTTATCATGCCAATGAAGTCTAAACCCCATTGGGCGAATGGTTGATTTGCTTGGATGGAATGAAGGGGTAGGGCAGCTAGTCTTTGCTTCCTAGAGAAGAGAGCACATTTCTTGCAATTCTTCACCCATCTACGTGAGTCACTGAATAAGAATGGCCAGTAATAACCAGCCCTCATTATTTTGATAGCCGTAGTCCTTGCAGAGAAGTGGCCCCCTAAAGAGCCATCATGAAATTCCTCTTAACAATCTGCTGACTTGGTTTTGCTTGATGCATCTTAGTAAGACTCCATTGGAGTCTTTTCGAAAAAGAGTGCCATTCACTAAGACATAGGGAATGGACTGCAACCTAAAATGTCTTCTTTTGGTCCGGTCTAGACCTTGGGGGTATCTACCTTCCATTAAGAAGGTGGTCATGTCACTTACCCAACTGAATTGAGTGATGTTGTCAGTTGGTTGATCCTCTTGTAACACAAGGGCGACCTCTGAAGTAGTCTCAAAAGATGAGACAAGTTGTTCACATAGGCCCCTGCCTTTTACAAGCTTGGTGATCTTGATGTTGATGTCATACTCCATGACCTTGGTTATCCACCCAACCCTCTTCTCACTGATATCCTTGTTTAGAAGGAAATCCTTGACACTTGCATGCGGAACTAAGAGCTGGATCCTGTTGTTGGACAACATGTGCTTGAACTTTTTTAATGCCCTTATAATAGTGAGGACTTGCTTCTCTACATAGCTATATCTAAGTTCATAGTCCTTTAGCCCCTCACTAAAGAAAGCAATAGGTTGCTCCAACTTGTCATCGTTCAGCTGTGTTAGGACAGCTGAAATGTTGGATTCTCCTCCGAAGGTATAGAGGATAAAATCCCTTTCATAATTAGGATTGACGAGGGTAGGGGCCTGAGCAATTGCTTGTTTGATCTCTTCAAAACTGGCCCTCCCTTCCTTGGTCCAACTGAAAGCCAAGTTTTTCTTCAACATGGAAGTGAGGGGTTTTACCATGGTGGCAAGGTTGGGAATGAACCTCCTCACAAAGTTGATCCTACCAAGGAAACTTTGCAATCCTTTCTTGTGACTGGGGAGGGGAAGAGAAAGAATAGCCTCCACTCGCTCTGGATCAATGGTCAAATCCTCCTTGGATATGATGTGTCCTAGCAATCTTCCTTGATCAGTAGCAAATACACTTGCTAGGGTTCAATGACACACCATACTCCCTGCATTTCATGAACACTTGCTCAAGATGACCAAGATGGTCAGCTGCATGCTTCGAATAAACAGTTATGTCATCAAGGTATACAAGCACAAACCTTGCTAATACACACCCTTGAAGGCCATGTCCATTGCTCTTTGGAACGTGGCACCTGCGTTGGTTAGCCCAAAGGGCATTTTACAATAAGCATAGGTGCCCCACTTAGTAGTAATTGCTGTCTTGTATTGGTCTGATTCTTGGACCAGGATCTGATTGTAGCCTGAATACCCATCCAAGAATGAAAATCTTTCTGAGCCACTGACCTTTTGGAGAATCTGCTCCATAGAGGGAAGGGGATAATGATCCTTGAGGGAGGCTCTATTGAGATCCCTAAAGTCTACACATAGTCTGATATCCCCATTCTTCTTCCTTACGGGGACAAGGTTGGCCACCCAGGAGGAGTGCTTGATAGGGAAGATGATATTGGCTTCTATGAGCTTGGTCAACTCCTTCCTCATTAGTGGCTCAATCTTGGGGTTTATTGGCCTTTGTTTCTGTCTTACTGGCTTTGCATCCGGGTTTAGCTCTATGGTAAGCTGGGGTAGGCTAGGATCAAAACCTTTCAAGTCTTCATAGGTCCAAGCAACTATGTCATCATATTGTTGGCAAAGCTCAACGAAGGCCTCTTGCTCGGTTGAAGAACACACCTTGCCCAAGTTCAAGGACCTACCCTCAACAACAACAACTGGCTTGTAATCACCCCTCTTTGCAGCCAAGTTCATCCTCTTCTTCAACTGATCATCCTAGTTGAAAATGCCCTCCAAGGTAACTAGACCTTTAGGCAACTTGTTAGAGTTGAGCTGCATGATTTGATCTCCATATTGGTCTTGCAACCTAGATTGATTTTTAGCAGAAAACTCTGCTTCATTTTGCAAGAAGCTGACGATCTGCTGATCGCTTTCAAACACTTGCCAATTTACTTGATTGTCTGGGACAACAGGCATCACAACAAGCCTGATGTGTTGCTCCCTCTCACTTGCAACATGCATTGGTATGTCTAATTGAGCACCAACCACTGCAAGCCTATCAACATGCTTGTTTTGACCTCTAGGAATGCTCTGGATATTGAAGGCCTCAAATCCTTCAATCAAATCCCAAACCTTGTGTTTGTATGATTTGAGTAGGTTGTTTTTTGCTACACTTTGGGCTTGAATGTGATTACCAACCAACTCACTATCTCCAAATACCTGCAGAGATTTGATCTTCCTGCTTTACGCAAGTTGGAGACCTTGGATCAAGGCTTCATACTCAACAACATTGTTAGTGCAACCAAATTGAAGCCTAAAAGAGAAGAAATATTTCCCCTGCTCAGGAGAAACAAGCATCACCCCAACGCCTGCACCATTCTTGTTTCTTGAACCATCAAAAAACATGTTCCATAACCCCTCTAAATTTCCTTGCGTCTTGATGAGGTTAGGGATAGGAGTATCCTCTTCATGGATACAATAGGTGCCAAGCCCAGTCTCTTCAGTCTCAGCTAATGGATCAAATTGAAAAGCATTGGCCCATTCGTCCAGCAAGCAATTAGGAACCTCTTGCAAGAGAGTAGCAGGCTCACGGATAGCACACTCCTCCCCCTCTTCATGCAAAGTGCAATTCATGTTTATAGGGCTAGGGGTGTAGGGCTCAATGTGGTTTTGGGCAATGGGCTTTGCCCTTATGGTGACCTTGGTACCATACCTTGTTCGAAATAACATGTGGGACCAATCAGAAGACAAGTACCCACCTATCTTGGCGGTGAAGTCTCTAGACAGACAGATGGCAAAGAAGGCAGGGAGGTCGATGATTGATACGTCTTGCAAGACAGTGCAACTAGGGCATTGTTGACGTGTATTTTGTACACCATCATACACAGAATAAAATACCAATAGGCATCTTATCCTCTCTTGAGAAAATAGTCTCTAACTGCTGAAGATACGCATAAAGGATCAGTTAGGTAGACTCCAAGGTTCTTTTAGTAGGGTCTCTACGTGTGGACAAGCTTCCAGCGGTATGATGTGATTTGCTGTTTCCTCCAAGGGGCCTTACGTATTCCGAAAGCTCAAGATTTTACTAAACTAAGGAAACTATTCAAAAAAAAAAATAACAAAAGGAGTAGGGTTTGAAAGAGGTCTAATCTAGTCTAACCCTATGAATGACTTAGTATGGACAAGACTTGGCAAGATTCAACCAACTTCAATTTTGCCATAAGACAACAACTCAATTGAAATTAGTGCGATCTTCTAAGGTAATAAAATGATATTCAATGCATCAAAGATCAAGGACACTACCACGAAGGTACATATCCAAGATGCGATAACGTTTGAAGATTAAGGATTCAATGTCTTTTCCAGTCGACCACGCAAGGCGTTCCTACAATCAGCAAGAAGCTAGTGGTTTGGAGTACGAATCCTACCAAATATCAAGTGTCACACTTAGTCTTTCAAATTAACAAACTACTTTGATTGAGCACGATTCAAGTAGATCAAACAACCATGAAGATAACTCAAGAAATTTGCAACAAAACACCATAACTTCAATATTTTATTGATTTCCAAGTCATCATGTACAACAATTGCTTGAATTTCTCTCTTCAAAGCTCAATCTTACTACAAAATGAAATTGCTTCTAACTCTAATCTCTCTTACATCAACTATTAACTCTCACACTATTTCACTATTTCTCTATTACCCAATGAAATGAAAAATGGGGGTATAAATAGCATCCCCAATTATAATGAAAGGTCCAGATTGAAAGTAAATCAATGGACAAGATCATGACACCTAAACCCTAATTAGGGTTTGTTACAAATGGCCTCCTTTTTACTGAACAATATTAAATACATAGCCAAATATTAAATTTGGCACAAAAACCTAGGAGGCATAAACCAATGAGAAATAAGATGTCATGTCATCTGTAACAACCTTTCATCTAGAATCTTATTCCCTTTCCAATTCTCTTTCTTAGCATATGCAATGAATTTTGTCACGATTCCTTCGATTTCTGTGATTGGAATCTCAGGAAGATTCTTCATACTCTCTTCTAAGTGGATGACCTGATCGAATGCATCTAGAAGAGCTGCGTCCCAAGTAGATTCAAGTTCCTTTGTTCTTTCAATCAGGAGCATGATGGCGAACATCTGATCATACTGCTCATCTGTAACATTTGCGTCCTTGCAAAAGATGACCTTGATTCTATCCTCTAGTTCCTGCATATCCACATCTGTCTCGACCTCGATCCTTCTGCCAAGAATGGTACAAAGTACCTCAAATACTCTGTCCTGGATCGGATTGATCACCTCCTCAACTTGGCTACATCTAGTACTGATGTCCTCAAAGAAAACATTCTTCATATGGAGTAAGGTTGACCAATGAAACAAACTGTGAGGTTCTCCATCCAAGATCCTCTCCTGCGCTAAAATCTTCCTTGATGTGTGTCTAATAACTTTCAAGATAGGAATGATAACGTCCTTGGTATGGGCGAATGCAGCTACTGTTATCATCAAATTGTGGATCATCTCAAGAACCTGGATAGCTTGATGAATAAACTTCATCATCCTTGTTACAAACTCTATGGCCACTGTATGAGATCTATCCATCCAATTACTTGTACGTTGGACCATGTTCCTGAATCTTTCTGCTTCATTGATTGATTGAAGCGGTAATGCTTGTACTGGTGATCTAACTGGATCCTGACGTCCCAAAGGTTCATTGATGTGACTGAAATATGTCCTCCATGCACCGACCTCTCTCTCAAGCTTTCTGTTCTTCTCCATTTCTTCTCTAAGCTTGTCTTTCAATGCCTCAAATGAATCGGTAGCATCATCTAAAGTCTGCTCTGCTGTAGGTGGTCCTAACTCAAAAGTTTGTATATCATATTCTTCTGCTAGGATCTCACCTTCATATTTGTCTGCTGCCGGTGTAGCTATCTGCAATTTCCTGGATCCAGTCTCATCTCGAATCATCTTGGACATCTTGGTAGCCTTTCTCTTCTCTTTACTTCGTGTGAACGTCCAACAAGGCTCTCTAAATCAATTGCATTGTCTTCGTCCTCTACTACGATCACCTTGGTTAATCTTTCCTTCAACCAATCTGGGATAATTGATCTTGTTTCTTGAACTTGAATCTCTTTATGCACTATTTCTTCTTGTCTGGGAGGAGATGTTATTTCGTTGTCTTCTTTGTCTTCATCTAACTCATAGTCTTGGAGAGATCCATCTGGTGAACCATGCTGTGCCTGTCCTTCCTCCTGTCTATCGTTCTGTACCATCGACTCCATGGATTCTTCCACTTGAATTGTTCTCTTCTCAGGTCTAGAAGAAGTACCCGATGATCGATCTCTGTTAGCCTCTTGTTTCTTCTTGGAAGACTCTCTCTTTCCAGGTCTCTCTTTCCTCTTCGAACCTCTTGAATGGAGATTGCCCTCACTGGTACATCGAAGGTTACCTTCACCTGAATTTCTAGGATTAGGATTGCCTTCACTCACACTAGCTCCACCTTCGGCAGGTTTCTCTTCCAAAGTGAAAGACATAGCTATGCCTTGCTCTCTTAACTTCTGATGCTGAATGTCAACCCATCTGCGAGTACAAGACAAGACTGGTGCCATCAAAGTATCTAAATCCACGACCTCGGGCTCATTCCAATCTAACCTTACTGTTTTGCTTTCTCGATCATAGGAAGACTGGATATGTCTGCCACTGTCCTGAGCTTGGTCGGCCACTCTGTAAATCCTGCATTTCCTGATGAAATCCAAAGGTAATCTAGAATGCATTTTCCGTTTCACTTCAAGATCATCTAAGAGGTTCATCATAAAATCTTCGATCTGATACTCATGCCTAAACCTTCTACCGACCGTCTCCTCTAAATGTCCATGTGGATCAAAGCTTTCTCTCAAAGCAAAAGATGAAAAAGAATATAAGGCTAACTCCTTCTCTGCGTCATCCATGGCTAAAGCATTAGGACATACCTCAACTGAATTACCCAAAATGATAGGTACTGGAACTCCATTCTGATGTCTGTGTCTGAATGCCTTCACATATGCTGCCAACTGTCTTGTTACTTCAAGTAACACAATTCTGTCTGTCGGATATCTCGGCAACATGTATGGTGGTAAAGGACATCCATGCACTCTAATATAAGTGAACTTGGGAAACTGAATGAACCAAGCACCGTACCTCTTTATGAATTCCTGGGCATCCTGAGATAACCTGTTGTGAATTCCACCTTGCAACGTCCTGGTGATGTTCATCGTGAAAGTATCATTAACCAACTTATAGTTGCTCCCTGGCGGATGATGCAAGTAGGTGTAGGAATCACAAGCTCTGACCTCGCCGGGTCCTCTTCCAATCACTCCTCTGTGAGGTAGTCCTGCGTATTCAACACTCCTGATCAAGGCATAGATGACATATGAACTCATGTGGAAGGACTTAGTAGCCTTGAGTCTCCTCAACTGTACGTCTAAGCAATGGCTAAGATCGTCCTGGACTGTGGATCATAGTGACGGGCACACTCGATCATCAATTCATGGCACTGAACAGCTGGAGGAAAGCCGGCCGCCTTAATGATACCACTCTCGATTATTCTCCGGGCGACAGGTGATGGCTTACCAATGTAAGGGACCTCTTGAAACTTCTTCGTGCTAAAGTTCCCCAAGTTTGTATCTCCAATGTTGCTCCACTTCGACACGATCTTGGTCTCCACCTCTTCGGTCTTCTGATCTTCTTTCATGAGAGCTGAGCGACTGGTGGATGCTCCCGCCTTCGGGGTCGCCATACCTACACAACATTTCATAATGAGAAGCTAGATTTTGCAATAAATAACATAGATTAGAGGAGAAATTTTAGGAAACTTCATGATAAGTCTTTGAGTTATCATTTCCTAAAATAAAACGATTGAGCTAGGAATTCAAAATTCAAAATTCAAAATATTAAAATATGACGATCAACAAATAAAACAATAAAAATCAAATCGCCATACCTCAATAGAGAGCTAACTCTAGAATGCAAAAGAAAAGGATCGCCTAGGCAAAATTGAGGTACAAATAATCTTCAACGTTATCTCCTCAAAGAAAATCAATTTCGCCACCTTTGTCTTTGACGTGATCTTTCAAGTTCGCCTTTGGCGTGACCCTCAAGTCTTGGCAAATTTGCTCAAATGAAGATCTTCAAATATCGCACCACCTTGGAAGTATTAGCGCCACCTTTGGATGATATTCGCACTTCTTCAAACACACTTCGCACTACCCTTTGTCTTCCTTAATTCGCATGTGGAAAGGTAAAATGATGATATAAAAATGACAATTTCACCCTCCATATATAGCGCTTGCACCTCTCCATTAATTAAGGCCGACTTGGAAAATATAGCAATTTTAAAATGATTTTTTAATTAAATAATAAAGGCCGACCTCCATGTATGAGCGCTCCATTCGATTTTTAATTAATTAATTCATTAATTAATTAAATGCCTTTTATTTTAATTAATAAATTTCGATTTTTTAAATCAAGGTAAAATAATTAATTAATGCAAAACGCCATATTAAATGCTAATTAAATAGAATTTTAAATTTTATTGAACTTTAGCATTAAAATAAATTCAAAGAGGTTAATTTGGCGCCAAAATTTTGAAAATGAAGTGGACGTACCTCATCGCCCTGGTCCCTTGGAGAGGGACAGGAGCGATTCACCATTTTTGTCATGATTCTTGCGTTTTCAACGTTCAACTCCTTCATTTCCACGTTCCAAATCGATCATCTTGTTGGGTTCTTCGAATTAGATTGCCTTGCATGTGCGCATGAGTGTCTTTAGATGTATCATCGCCCTTGTCCCTTGGAGAGGGACAGGAGCGATCCTAAGGTTTTCGCTTGAAATTCTCCATTTTGATACGAACCTTTCCCTGTATCATCCTCCAAATGCCATTTAAAACCTTGTGCGTCTTTATCTTAACGTGATTGTCAAAGGATATCATGTGTTTTGGCTAACATTGCCCTTGTCCCTTGGAGAGGGACAGGAGCGATCTCCATGTTTTCACGTTCATCTTGCATCTTTGATCTTCGAACTTCCATCGCTAGGAGAATAACATCATTGCTAGTCCATTCCACGCACGTCCCACTTGCTTTCATGAGGTGTTTGGATGTTATAAGGATCATCGCCCTTGTCCCTTGGAGAGGGACAGGAGCGATCCATGTTTTTTCTCCGTTTTGAGCTCAAGTTGGTAACATTTAACCTTGGTTCATCGTTTATTGCCTTCGAAATAACGTCTTTTTACCTCGTCCATCCTCGCCTTGCCTTGACTTTGAAGGAGTATGAGTGTTTTTAATGAAATCGCTTTGGTCCTTGTCCAAAGGACGGGAGCGATATGAGCTCTTTAGCTTGTTTGGCAACATTCGGACGTTCAAAACCTTTGCATATCACCTTCTAATTATACCACGGACCTTGTATGACCTTGAAAAACTTTGACCTTACGTGATTCTTGCATGAGCTGGCCAATATACCTAATATCGCTCTGGTCCCTTCCTGAGGGACAGGAGCGAACTGGGTCTTAGAGTGCAAATCCCTTTTACTGTGATGACCTTGGTAACTTGTGCTTGATTGAAATGCCCTGAAACGTCCTTGCCACCCTTCGTTTTGACTTGGATTGGTTTTAAACTTGAGGAAAAGGCAACATAACCACTGTATCGCCTTGGTCCCTTGGAGAGGGACAGGAGCGAACTTGTTCTTGTGGTCTTCATTTCACCTTGTCACCTTCAAAACTTATATTCAACGGGTTCGTAATGCGTCCTTTCATTCATTCATGCCTTGGGATCGATTGAAACTTGGCAAGAAAATCATTTATAACAAAAATCGCTCTGGTCCCTTCCTGAGGGACAGGAGCGAACTAGGCATTTTGGGACCCTTGTTGACATTTTAAAATATTCAATTTATATTCAATGAGTTCATTTCACCGTCTTCCTTGCCACCAAACGTGAACTTGACTTGATCTTGGCCTGGATTTTACTCTATGAAGAATATCGCTCTGGTCCCTGGGAGAGGGACGGGAGCTACAATGTACTTCGCCCTGGTCCCTTCCTGAGGGACAGGAGCGATTTTGGCATTCTGAGTCATTCTTCTTCATATTTGCACTTCAAATTATATTCATCTGATAAAACATCTCCCTTTGGACCTCTTCAAATCGTCAAGTCGTCGAAATCCCGCAAGGACAAAGCAAAATTTGATTTGTAGCTCTGGTCCTTCACTGAGGGACAGGAGCGATTTTACTCCTGGAGGCATTTTTGTGTTCGTGAAAATCTTCAATTTATATTCAATGGAAAGATCTCGCCTTTCTCTATCACTTCCAACTCGAAATTCATCTTGACTCTGCAGGGACAGTAAGATATTTGAAAACGAGCTCCGGTCCTTCACTGAGGGACAGGAGCGATTTTGCTCCTACAGGCCAAAATAACATGATTTTACAAGTTTAATCAATTCACGAGGCGAAAACAAATCATTCTCAATGCCCGGGATCAAAAATCAAAAAAGTCAAAATTTGGTCAAAATATTCAATTGGACAAAAATTCACATTTCATCCTCAACACTTAGAAAAAATTAAGCTCTGCATTCAAAATTCCAATTGAAAAATAGACCAATCTGGCGAAATCATTGCATTCAAAATTGCATCCTAGAAAAGAAGCTCAAAGCTCTCAAAACTGACTGGATTCTGGCTTGAAAAGACGTTAACGAAAACCCTAAGGCTTAACCCTAAATCCAGACAACTGACTGACTAACAAAATCCTAAAAAACGAAGCGAAAGGCGAGCAAAAAGAGGGGGTCCCCATTTTCAATGGGGCGATGTGTGAAATGGTCACAACAGGCATGCATGCAAGGTTAACTTCAGATTTTTTACCACCCCTATTGTCTTAATAGAAGTGCCATCTAACTGGACCACCCCTTTGGTCATGGGTTCATATTCTATGCCAAGAAGATCAGCTACCTTCTTAGGCATGATTGAGCTACTAGCTCGTGAATCTATCATGCAGTTGTGAACCAAGTTGTCTCCTATGATTAAGGAGAGATAGAAAGGGGGAGGCTTGCTGATCTTGCTTGAATCTTCTTCCTCCTTGGGCTGCACCAAGCTGGTGGAGGTTGCCTTGTCGCTGACTGCTGCCTCACCACCTGACTGATTGACATCCATTAATGCCTCTTTAAGCAAATCCCTTTGGGATGGGATGGAAAGGGCCTCCCACATAGTGACGTTGAGGTTGGCCTTCTTCATCTGATCAACTATGTTGAAAGGAACACCAACTGACTTTAGAGGCCCCTTTGAGGCTACAAGGTCTAACTTTGCTCTTTGGACGACTTGGACCTCTTCGTGCCTCTTGTTCCCTTGCATGGTACTTTGGCTTGTATTATGGACAACTACATTGGGTGTTGGAGCTTGGACTGATGTTGAAGGTGAGGTAGCCTCCATGGCTCTCTTCTTTGACCTCGCATACTGCAACATGGACTCACCATTTGTTTGGTTCAAACCACAGAATTCTGCCTCCTGCCAATTGACAAAGGTAGAATCCCCTTTTAAGTGAGCCTGGGGACCAACACTAGGTTGATTAGGGTCATATTGCTGGCCAGAAGTGGTCGGTTCATCTTGCACTACTAAGGTTTGGGCAAGCCCTCCATTTTGGCATACACCTTGGTTGTGTGGCTGATTACATGGTTGACACCAATCTTGCTCTTGGGCAAGGTTATTTTGCATTGGAACTATCACCTTTGAGTTGCTTGCATTTGTGGGGTTCACACTATTCAAAGGCCTGGCATTGCTCCATTGGTTTTGCCCTTGAAAGGGTGGCTTGTTTTGCTGATAATTTTGACCTTGTGTTTGGTAAGGTCTGTTATACTGAGTTTGCTGTCTTTTTAGTGTCACCAATTCATTGCCAAAGTTTTGTAATAGAGCCTTAACCTCATGGAGCTCATTAGAGGACGTAGATGGCATGGATGGTTGACTTGCAGGTGCCATGGGAATAGGAGCCAAGGTTGGTTGTTGAGTTGGAGCTTCTGGGAAGAGAGGCATTGGAGGCCTTGGTGCTATCTTCCCAGCTTGAATCAAACAATTTTCTGCTCTTATGGCTATGTCATATGCACCCGGTAGAGAGGCTCCACCCATCGATTGTACCATAACAACTATATCGCTGTTGAGAGCTCTAAGATAATACAAGAAGGCATGATTTGGGAATGGCTTCACTAGAGCAGGAATCCTATTCCATGTCTTATGGAATCTGAAGTTGAAGTCTCCCATGAACTCATGGGGTGCCCTCTTGATTGTAGTTAACTGCTCCACAAGTGATAGGTGATCACTTTTGCCTTCAAAATGGTTGCACAATTTCTCCCCCAATTCGTCCCAATTGTGGATGGACCTAGACGACAATCCTCTATACCACTGCAAGGCTTTGCCTTTCAAGGATGTGGCCAAGAGTCTGACAACAACATCGTCCTGAGTGATGTTATGGACAGAGCATATGTTTGCAATGTCTTGAATGTGCTCAATGGGTGTAGTAGCTATTTCACCAGTGAAGTATGGTATACTTTTCAACACAGCCATTGGTATGCCATTCCATTGAGTCAAAACAAGGGGACTCCCCCCATTGAAGGTAACAAAGACTTGATTTCTTGCCATGTGAAACAATGGTCTATTGATATGAGTGGTGGGAGCCCTTGATAGAAAAGGTCTTGTAAATGGAGGAGTAGAACGAGACCTGGGAGATGGAGTGTTTACAACTTCGTCACCCCTGACTGGTGATAATGAAGGTCTACCTCTCCTCCTTCTAGAGCCTGCAGATGGAAGCTCTATGATTTGGAAACTGCCCCTAGAAGATGCCCTTGTATGAATTTTGGGCATGAAATCTGCAACCGCCCTCGGGAGCTCGGAGGTTCGGAGTGTGACCACTTCGGCACTTTGGGAGCTCGGATGTCCGAAGTGAGGAAGCTCGGGAGTTCGGAACTTGGGGGTTCTTAGCTTTTGGGTCTAAGCACTTCGGAGACTGGGGGTTCCAAGGTTCTAAAGTAAGATGGCTTTACTGACTTCAGAACCTGGGGTTCTGGAGTAAGCAGAGTTACGATGACTTGGGAACCTGGGGGTTTCGAGGTCCTAGAGTTATGAACTTTGTGTGAGCATGAACTGGTCCTTGAGCAGAGTCGCCAAGTTCTTGAGAGATGATTGCCTCTAAAGGCCAAAACACTAAGAATAGCACTAAATCCTTAGCATGTGAATTGAATAAGTTCCACCGGGCGTGCCAAAAAACTGTAATCACAAAAGCTTGCACCCTTGCTAGGCTATCAACTCAGCAACCTTGTGAAACATGGAAACAACCCCGAAGTGTGGGACCTTGCGCATGGGGGTTGAATCTCCGGAGAAGGCCGACTTCCTTCTCTATCTAGGTGCAGGTATTGAACCAACTCAACACTTCAAAACTAACTCCTAAACCTATCCTAACAATCTGCAGAGGAAAAGAGAAGAGAGAAATTGCTTGAAACAAAGGGAGGTGATGCACCAAGAAGAGATTGTTCCTCTCCCTACCAAAATGACACAAGTAATTAACTGAAACACCCTGAAGATGCACAACTTTCAGTTATATGAGTAACCCCAATGCATAGATCAAGGTTAGAATCCCCTGAATGCCAAGAGGGGAGAAGGATTCCCACAAGTCACACTCAGAAAACCAGCTAACACAGCATATATGAAGAGAAAGAGCCACAACATGCACCTATGATGAAGGTAAGAAAGCATACACAACATACATAGGTTGAAAGAAGGCAAGATTAGTGTTCTTCAATTAATCATAAGGCCAAACGGCAATCTTACAGTTGCAGAAATGCAAAGATTACAAGTCTTCAAGAGAAGAGGAGAGCATAAGAAAACTCCAGGCAGCAGAGAGAGAACCCTTTACAATGAGGCTTAAAAGCAATTATATAGAAAATGGTCACAAGGGTGATCATGACCCTTGCATGTCAATGTGGAAGTGCAGGGAAGTGCATGCACTTGACTTGTACATGCAAGCAACCTAGCCATACCCACAAAGGGAAACCATGAGAAGGTGGATTGACTAACCTTCCAAAGTTAGGCAAGACATAAGTCACCAAGCATGGCCCCGTACCTCTCTTGATGGAAATCCTGTCAAAAACATTAAATGCACCCTTGTGGCTCCACAAAAAAAAGTGCATAAGTCACCAAAACTGTCGGAGCATTTAAAGCCTTCAGTGTCAATCACGCCATCCGGAAGTGTTGCAAGCCTTCAGCAAGTTTAGAAGACTTCGGAGATTGGGGTCAGCGTAGTTGGACAAGGAACTTCGGAACTTGGGGGTTCCAGAGTTCTGGGGTTGAAGACTAGGGAACTTCGGAACCTGGGGGTTCCGGAGTTTCGGGGTTGAAGACTAGGGAACTTCGGAACCTGGGGGTTCCAGAGTTCCGGGGTAGGAACTTGGGAACTTGGGCGTTCCGGAGTTCCGGGGAGGAGAACAAAAGAAAAGCTAAGGGAAGGAAGGGAACTTCGGAAACTTGGAGTTCTGGAGTTCAGGAGCAGGAAAGAAAGAGGCTAAGGCAAAGAAACTCGAAACCTCGGGGTTCCGGAGTTCCGGAGTTCCGGAGAAGAGAAAGAGAGGGCCAAGGAACTTCCAACAAGGCAACACTTCAAACCATGATTTCACTGCTTTTCTCCTTGATCAACTGGGCAACGCTGGTCCATGGAACATATCTTTGATCGGTTCTCACTGATGGACCAAGGGTGTCATAAAATGACAATAGTACCCTTATGCAAAAATCGCCCATGATGCCATAAATGCACCATCATCTCTTGAACGTGACGGCTGCATGCAAAAGGAATCTGCCATAATGCCATAAATGTGATGGCTGCATGCAAAGAGATGCTTCATTAATTTAGCATCCGTTGACTCGGCTGCCACTTGGTGAGAAAAACCTTGGAGAGAGAAAACTTCAAGAGGGAGAATCTCTAACTCAAAGTATTTTTTTTTGAAGTTTCTCAATTTTCCTTGCCTTGGAGGAGATTTTCAACAATTTTCTACCATCTCCTATTTTTTAGGAATTCTCCTAAAATTTCGGACCCAGATCTAGGAGAGAGAGTAATCTCTCACAAGTCCAAATCTGCAAAAAATTCCGTATTCCGATGAGATCTCGTTTCTAAAAATAGATTTTTCAAAATTTCTACTTAGGGGATTTCTGCAGTTCCATTCTTCCTTGACTCTAAATTTTCCCTTACCTTGGAAATTTCCATCCTGGACTTTCAAACTTAGGCATGGAACATGGAATTCAGCTTGGTGTAAGGAATTTCATTATTTCCACGCCTTAGAAAATTCTCAACTTCCTGACTGGGCCTGGAATTTTGACTTTGATAGAGGAAATTCATCCTTTCCATGCTCTTCCTTGATACCTTGACTCGGGCACTTGCCTTTGGACTTGGGCAATGATTTTGCATTGGTAAGGAATTTTGTGATTTTTGAAGCTTTCCATGACCATCAAGTTTTGGCGTCCTCGTACCTTCCTTAGGCACAAATCTCACTTGGTGATGGAATTTTGAACCTTCTTGGATTTTCCATGCCTCGGCCAATTTGGCGCCTTCCTAAGGAGTAGGGTGCAATTCTTCTCAAGGTGTGGAATTCACTCTGCCATGGAATTTCTTCGTTCCTTTGATTTTCTTTGACTTAGCCGTTTCATTTGCTTTCCATGGACACCCTTGTTTGGCACCATTCACCTGGCATGGGCACAATTTCTTTATGAGGGAGGAATTCACCATTTTCCATGCGTTCCATGGCTCCTTCTATTTGGCGCCCTGTGTACTCCTTGGGCATTGTTTTTACTAAGGCAAGGAACCCACGTTCTCCATGACCTCCTGGCTTTGGCGCCCTTCCAACTCCTAGAGCAGAATTTTGTATTGAAGGAGGAATTTCACACGTTGGAGTTCTTCCTTGACTCCCTTGTTTTGGCGCCTTATGACCTTCTTGTGCGGATTTTTGCTAAGGTTGTGGAATTCACAAATTTTAAAGTTCTCCTTGCATACTTCATTTTGGCGCCTTAACTCACTTGTAGGCGGATTTTTGCATAGGTGGAGGAATTCATACCCTTTTCAATTCTTCCCTGACCACTCCACTTTTGGTGCCCTTCCATGCCTTAGGGCGGAATTTTCACTTGAGGAAGGAATTCATTGTTTTGTCCATTTTCCTTGAGCATGCCATTTTGGCGCCCTCTCAAGGAGTGGGGTGGATTTTTGCCTTAGTCTTGGAATTTTGCACTTCTTCCATTTCTCCATGGGGATGTGAGTTTGGCGCAATTTTGCATTAGAGAGGGAATTTCATTGTATTTTGAATTCTCCATGACCCCTCAGTTTTGGCCCCTTCTCCCTAATTTGGGCACTGGATTGCCTAAGGGAAGGAAATTCGTCTTTCTTCCTTCCTTGATGCCAGACTCCTTCACTTCACTTTCCAGACTTGTATGATTTTTTGAGCCTCTTTCGGATCGGGCCACCATATAAGAATTTGAGGGGATTTCCCAGATAGAGACAAATTTCTCGAGCTTTCCACTTCAGGAATGGGCTTCTAGCACTTAACCATTTTCTGACTCTCCTTGTCTGCTTTCTGACTTTCCGGAATTAGAAGTAGTCGCGAATGCTTGATCTTTGTCACCTTGCCCGAATGGTCCTGTCAGAACAAACTTTCCAAAAATAGAAACCTTTAAAACGTCAGAACGATCCCTAGACAGGACACAAGAATGACTTACTATAAATAGAAACTTACTAAAAATAGAAAGTTTGATTTTTGGCAAAATGACGACATTCCGGGACTCGGTAAAATCCCTAAAAAATAGGAACTTTCTAAAACTCTATTTTGGCTCAAATTTTATTGGGAGGTTCCTTGAAGGGTCCTGTTTCCAGTCGTATGTTCAATTTTCCCAAAACCCCAAAAGAAACCCCCTAAAATCTAGGATTGAAGGTAGAAACCCTAAAATTGATGAAACAGGCCCTAGACTCCACCAAATTTGCTCAAACGAAAAGCAGACTTAATCAATATGACCCCCACACTTGCAAAGCAGAGAGACTGACGAGATTGCTGCGAAAAGACCCAAAAAAACAAAGCCAAGAGACCGGAAGGGCCTAAAAAGTAGGGGTTCCCCATTTGCAATGGGGCGATGTGTGAAAAGGTCACAACACTAAGGCAAAGAAGAAGACACAAGATGAAAAGGGGTTCCTTAATTTTATAAAAAATTATGGATGTTTTGCAAATAGTATAAACACTAGGCTTGATTCTACTTGTGCCATGGTGTTGTAACTTTCCACCAATACAATCTCAGGTGTTTGAATCTATGTTGATAGTGGAGCCTTGAGACATATGACTTTGAACATGTCACCATCATCAGATTGGAGGAACATGATACTCGCATCCAAATAAAGCTTAGTGATTATGTGAAGTACTTTGTGATTGGGATAGGGTCTATCTCATTGTGCGTGCGAGCAAGGGAAGTCCTTGAGCTACACGAGTTATTATATGTTCTTGGGATGACTAAAAGTCTCCTTTCAGTTTCTTTTCTATTAAATTCTAACTTTAGGGTTCAGTTTGATGATAAACAATTACTCAGCAAGAAGCATAGCCTCAATCTTGTCTGAGTCTTGGCAAAGTGAGTTAAAAAAGGGTTGCCTTTATAGGTTGTTGGTCGATCTAGTGAAGTAGAGAGCTTTATTGACCAATAGTGATAATTTGTAAAAGCTCTGGCATAGAAGAATTGGGCACTGGGACTGTGAATTGTGGCCTTTTTTGAAAGACATGGTGGTTCAATTCCCTAACTTCAAGGTGGAGGAGCGGGGTTTGCAAGGGATATGCATTTGGAAAGCATGCCAAGTTCTCCTTTCCAAGTAGTGAGCATAGTCATGGGGGATTCTAGAGCTGATTCATTTAGACATTTGTGGACTTGTGTCATTAGCCTCATCAATAGGTAATCTCTATTATGTTATTTTCATCGATGATTCTTACAGAAAGACTAAGATTTATTTTATGAAGATTAAGGATGAGGTCTTTTGTGGTTTTAAGGAATTCAAAGTCCTTACTGAGAATGAGACAAATAGGAATGCAGTGGATTATACCTCCAATGACTAATTTGTTTGGTAGAGTAGCGATCAAGAGGGAGTTTTATAAGATACTACCCTTAGTAGAGTGGGCTTGCAAAGAAGGAATAGGTCCATAATAGAGATTGTTAAGTCTATGGTTCATGACCTAGATCTGCCCATGTTTCTTTGGGTAGAAGCTTATATTACTACAATATACATATTGATTTAGTGTCCTTATAGAGAGTTGAAGAACAAGACAATAGAGGAAGTTTGTACAGGGTGAAATTATATGTTTCTCATTTCAAAGCGTTTGGGAATCCAGTTTTCATTCATATTCTAGAAGACAAGAAGATGAAGCTTGAACCCTCCAGTTTGAAGAGTATTACAGTTGGCTACAATAAGTCCCCTAAGGCTTACAAGATCTATGTTCTCTCTTGGAGGAAGATAGTAGTGAGTTGGGATGTGAAGGTGGAGGAGCATGCAGGGTCTTCCATGTCCCAAGAGCTTCCAGCGGTTGAGGAGACAATACTTGAACCGTTGATCCATAGGTTTTCCGTTTTAGGAAGCACATGTTTAGATAAGGCAGGTTCTATTATAAGTAAAGACACAACTTATCCCATAGCGTAGCTAGAAAGTGAAAATGGCTTCAACAAACATTTTAGGAGGCAGAGGAACAATTTGATGCTCCAAAGAACTCCTTTCGGGTAAGTTATCCTCCTCTCCTGAGAAATTTCTGAGTTAGGTTGCTTTGATATCTTCCATCATTGATGCAAAGCCTTCCAATATTGAGAAGGATGTACTAGGATGCCATGATGGAGTACAACTCCATCATGAAGCATGATATGTGGGAGATAGTGCTGAGACCAGTGGGGATATCATTGGTGAATAAAATGTGGTTGTATAAGTTGGGGTGTGCAGCTAATGGTAGTATGGAGAAGTACAAGGCTTCGTATGTGGCTAGAGGATTCTATCAGAAAGAGGGGGTTGATTATGAGGAGCTTGGCATTCTTGATCATCCTGATGATGAATCACAGAGTGTGATTCGAAACGTTGATGATAAAAAACTGGTATACACAATTGAATCCAGAAACAAATAATTGAATAGTAGCATGGATTGTGGAAATCTGATGACACTAATTTCTATAGTTGTTAGGTATACTTCTAGCAGGACCATTATGTCGTAAACAACTATTATTGGTTGGCAGTTACATCAAATGAATGTTATGACAACTTTTTTGAATGGCCCGATTGAGGAAGAAGTCCACAATAATAAGATAAGAGAATTTCAAGTGCATAGATGAGTGACCTATGTATGTAGATTGAAGAAAAGGTCATTATGGGCTGAAGCAGGCATCTTGTGCTTGCTACTCCAGGAATGATGAGTACTGATGAGGTTTGGGTTTTGTCAATATAGCCTTAGAGATCTAATTTGTTCTTTTTATTTTTAAGGATTTGAGTTGTGAGTTTGGTCTTGTATGTAGATGACCTGCTGCTTACAAGGAGTTCAGAGAAGCTCATTGTAGGGTGCATGGAAGAGTTGGCCAAATAACTCTTCATGAAGGACATTGGACTGATGCACTATTTCTTGTGTTGAGAGGTGTCACAAAATATAGATGAGGTTTTCCTCAGATAGGGACAATACATAGTTGACATTCTGAAGAGGTTCTAGATGATGGATTGCAAACCCATTGCCAATCCTATGATATAGAAAGTGAAGTTGAATGCTGACTTGGATTTAGATCTGCGAGATCCTTTAGTGTACAATTAGTTGATTGGATCCTTGATGTATATGGTCAATGCTAGACAGATATATGTTTCTCAGTGAACACTTTGTGCCAGTTCATGGTTGACCTAAGGCCAATTCACTGGGTTTCTGCAAAGTATCTACTTTGGTACTTGAAGGGCATGATACATTTTGGTCTGAGATATGCAGGGGATAATGAGTTGACGCTACATGGATTTGTGGATCTTGATTGGGAAGGAGTTGTAGATCATCAGAAGAGTACTTCAGGATGTTGCTTCAGTTTGAGTTCAGGAGTCATATCCTGGTTCAACAGCAAGCAGACTTCAGTGGTATTGGGTTTAGCAGAGGCAGATTACATGGTAGTTAGCACAACTTGTTGTGAAGTCATCTGGGTTTACAAGTTGATTGAAGAGCTGACGAGTGAGATGGTGGGGCCTACAGTCATTTATTGTGACAGTTAGAGTTGTATCAAGTATTTCATGACCGCTCCAAGCACATTGACATCAGATATCACTTTGTCGGAGACAGAGTTTAGAAGAAAGAAATTGCCCAAGTCTGTTTGGACAAATTAGCAGGTTGCAGACATTCTAGTGAAGTCTCTAGCTAAGGGGAAGTTTGAGATGTGCAGGGAGAGATTGGTTTTGGTGGAAAATACATCCCTCAGTAATAGGGAGTGTTAGATTATGGTACCTCAGAATGTGTCCTGTAGCTGGTACATGTGTGGAACCTAGGTGCACTTCAGCAGAGCATACAGTCATAGAGAACAGAAGTTGTATTCTTGGCTGTCCTCTGGCTGTTCCATTCTTGGCACTTCTATTCATGGCTGTCCAGATTCAGTAGTTGCTTTTGTCTAGTTTGTTTTTCATTTTTAAAATAGTTATTTATTCAGCAGTTTGCTTTTCACAAGTTTTACTTTGTCTATTTAAGGGGACAAATTCCTTGGATAAACTTTAGATCGAGGGTTGATTTATCCAGTTTTAGGATCTAGAGTACTTTTAGTGTCTCTTCTTCAGCTATAAAACGAGGCTTTAAGGTAGGTGTTTTAATTATTCAGTTTTTACTTTTTAGAGTGTGTTTGAAAGCTTTCTAACTTCTGTTTTCCGTTTAATAAAACAGTGATGTGATTTGGAGCAGAGCTGAGTATTTATTAGTTAGGGTTTCTGTACTGTGTGTTCGTAAATTCTTTCATTTAAAGTTCAGCAGTTTTGATTGGTTCTCAGTTTTACGTTATCTAGTTTAGGGTTCTTTAAGATGAGAGTCAGTTTACCATGTTGTAGCGGAATTTTCAACAGGTACCACCCTTTCTTTTAGGTACAATTGCTGCGTAGAATAATATCTGATTACAGATGGGAGTCTGCAATCTTGCCTGCAGTTATATGGGATGTTTGTGAACTGTTCTTTTTCTTTTTTGGTGTAAGCCAACACCAGTCGTTTAGTTTTGCATGTGTAAATGCCATACAATCAAAACCCAAGAGAACAATATACTTTAAAAGAATAATCCCATTATTCTAATTTCTTGAATGGGCCTTGGTCTGGTCCATCATTTTTTTAGCAGCCATATTTCCTCTCTTCCTCGTTTTGTCACTTTATCTATGTCTCAATGTTTTTCCAATAAGCATGGTTAAAATTTCATTGTCAGCAGCACGAAAGCTTTATTATAATGGTCGAGAAGCCATGTGAAATATAGAGTTGATGGATCTGGATTTGTTTATTCGTACTGATTTTATTGTTTGTTGAGATTTGCAGTGGAAACAGCATTCTGCAGCATGCAGACAAGAAGAAGATATGCTACAGACAAGTAGGATAACTTGTTGATAGGGTTCCGTGGGATCTTATGCAACTGCCTGGATACACCACATAACTAAGTGAGCAGTTTGTATTTAAAGAAAAAAGGTTTGTAACTTAAAGGTGGTATTGAATCTCTTGTGCTGGCTGCATATAAGTATGTTTATGTGAGGCTTCTTATGTTATATATTATCTGCTAGTTCTAGGTAATGTAAATGGATAAGTAAGTAATTTTCAAAGATATCTGCTATTCTATATTTTTCTTGTCTCCTGATGTGTGCATATTGTAGCAGTGGTAAGTTGTATGCTATTCTATATTTTTCTTGTCTCCTGATGTGTGCATATTGTAGTAGTGGTAAGTTGTATGCTATTTTATATTTTTCTCGTCTCCTGATGTGTGCATATTCTAGTAGTGGTAAGTTGTATTTTAAGTAAATGTAAACAGGGAGATGGTAAGTATAGTATTTGTATGGAGTTTTTGCTTGGTTAATTCTATTGAAATGTGAAGCCCTCTTATATGCATCTTATTTACCAGGGATTTTAGATAACTGATTATTTTTGTTAAACTTGTTTAGGTTATTTGTGTGTTATCATGTTAAAAGGTGTTGCCTTCATTTTAGCTGAAGGTTATATAATTTTTGTATTCGAGCGTGAAGGAAGCCAAGTAAGACACATTATGTTGTGGTCACAAGTGGCATTCAAATAAAAACATAACCATTATGACTTTATCATAGAGCTCATTTGGAGTTGTCAAATAAACCAAAGACAATCATGGCACTTATAGTTGTATTTACTAGGCAGGGACTAAATTAGGTTATTACTTTACAATGAAGCCTGTAGTTGTTGGACAGTATGAGAATTAAGACTATATTAAATCTAGTGATAAGCCTGTGGTAAGTATCTATTGTCAATTAAGTGGGTAGAATTATTAGCAAAAGGTGGTTGTATACTCAGCTGGTTATTTTGTAGCCATGAATCAAATTTTGCTTTATAAAAAACAGATGTATGAGGATCTTTCACTTTTGAAGGACTAGCTGAAGGTTATATAATTTTTGTATTCGAGCGTGAAGGAAGCCAAGTAAGACACATTATGTTGTGGTCACAAGTGGCATTCAAATAAAAGCATAACCATTATGACTTTATCATAGAGCTCATTTGGAGTTGTCAAATAAACCAAAGACAATCATGGCACTTATAGTTGTATTTACTAGGCAGGGACTAAATTAGATTATTACTTTACAATGAAGCCTGTAGTTGTTGGACAGTATGAGAATTAAGACTATATTAAATCTAGTGATAAGCCTGTGGTAAGTATCTATTGTCAATTAAGTGGGTACAATTATTAGGAAAAGGTGGTTGTATACTCAGCTGGTTATTTTGTAGCCATGAATCAAATTTTGCTTTATAAAAAACAGATGTACGAGGATCTTTCACTTTTGAAGGACAAGTTGTGGAGATCTTAGGAACTATTTGATCTCTTACTCGTATAGACACTATATTGGGAAAATAGGCTGCTCGATCAAAACCATTGTAAAATATCACTGTGCAGATCTGCAACAGAGCAATGTTACTAGAACAGATCAATACAACAGTAAACCAACGAAGCCATGGAGATTAGAAGCACGTAATAATGCTAATCAGATGATTTTTTTTTAAGTCTGGAAAACAGTTTGTACAGTTTACAAGTTAAATATACAACAAAATCAGAATGCAATATAACATATGTTTGCTTGGCATCTTTGTACCAATAAAAGTGTGTTCAAAATTATACTACATTTCAGGCAATTTGACCAAAGTTCTTGGTATAGTTACCAATAAAAGTGTGTTTGTCATCGCTTATTATCGCTATGCAATCCGCTCAAGGGGAATTATTCATCTTCTAGAAAATATCTTTGTTTTATTTTATATTAGCTATTTGAAAACTGGTTTTTTATCTTTGATGTATAGGAAAGAACTGTAACCATCACTTTGTCCGGTTTATCTTTTACGGATAAATCATTTGGAGGCCTCTAGTTCCCATTGTAGGAATTTATGTAATCGTGTATAAACTGTTTAGCCTTTGCTCGAGACGGTGGCCATTGGCAGGA